>NC_033798.1:30104796-30109413 GCF_001876935.1 Asparagus officinalis
ACGCGCAACTTTATGATGTTTGCGGGATGCATTGCCACTAGAGGAGGTGTAGGACAAGTACTCTTCGTACTTGGCTTGTTCGAACTCGATTATGAGGGACTCCATGGTTGTCCCGATATCAACCCCATCGAACTGTGCCATCGCCATTTCAGTTGAAGAAACGATATCTCCCACCATGGTCGTCATCTTCTGTAGGTGTAAAATTTGATTTTCGGAAATAAAGATCTTGTTTGTATTGATAAGAATAGTTTATTACAAACTAATGAATCAAAATTATAACAGAAGCGAAGGGAATGCCCTCCTTGTTTAACATGGGGTCTTTGGTAGCGATAGGATACCTCCCTCGATGCTCGTGCCGAGTTTGCTTCCCTTGGATGATCCGATCGAGGTTACAGGTGAGCTTCAGTACACAGTAGAAGCTCGTGTTGACCGAGTTTGAGTTTTTGAGTTCAATGGCGATCAAGGCTGAAGGCTAGGAGAAGATGCTACAGTTCAAGGGCAGTGCAAAGAGTAGGTCGTTAACTCTCTTGAGAGTTGAGAGTCAATGGACCAGCTAACTGACTGGGTCAATCAATTAATTGCTGTTTGGTGTGAAAGTTGATTTCGTTGATGAGTTCATTACAACTTTAGGTGTAACAACAAACTCAAAGAAACAGTCTTTTTATAAGACTTTCAATAAAAGATTACAACTTTCTTTCAAACAAACGCAACGAACGTTTTTATCTCCCATTGCTTGCATGGGATCTTTGCCTGTGACCAGGACATTGATATCAGTGGACTACCAAACGATCATATCGATCCAGAGATTCGTTGATTCACAAAGGAATCAAGAAACCAAAGCGATTATCTTGGCAACAGCGAGATAACCACTCTTCTCAAGATCGCAGCTAGGTACGATCTCAATGGAAGGAACCAGGAACTGTAGATCTGACGAGCTCTTCTTCTTTATGCCTAAGAACCCGATCTGATCTCCTCCTCTCTTCTGAAATTCGTGCTCCTTCAGTCTTCAATTCAGCAGGGCTTCATCGATCTCGAGAATTCCATATCTATGTAAATGAAGGCCCTAGGGCTATATTTATAGGCTTCGGGAGCTCTGTTTTTCGATAAGAACGACCGTTTCACTCTTATCCTTAGTTATAATCACTTTATCACGTTCTTGGATGATATTTAGATCAGTTGAAACAAATCCGGGTAAAAACAGATTCGAAACCAAAAAAACAGCTTAAAACGACATTTTTGGGCTGCGGACACCCGTAGTGTCTTGGTCGTGGCCGAGACACTCGCAGTGTCTCTATCAAGGATTGGGCACCGTTTTGCGCATCCTATCCGTTTTCATCATATCCTTGTCGTCGGAACTCAGAATTGCGCAATTCAAAGTGCGTAGGAAAGCCGACAAGGAGATCTACAAGCTCCCATAGTTGAATGACGTGTGGAGTAAACGGGACATGAGGGGTGCTTCGTGTTTCATAAAAGAAGCGTAGCTCCCGATCAGTTTGTGTTTTTATTATTCTGAAGTTCCGTTGCTTCACACGGTTCATCGACTCACTTCATACACTTATCAACGTCAAATAAGGTTTTGTGACTCGGATAGTGATGTTCACCACCTTCTCTCTATCTCGAGCCGCGTGTGGGAACCTTTAGGCATTTTTAGATGCTTATAGATACCCCCTACAAAGTGTTTTAGTCTCGTTTCTTTTATAGAAGAGCCTGAAATACTTTGGATGTGATCGGTCCAACCTTCAGTCGGTGTGAAAGGACTTGTAGTTGGCTTTGATCATTGACTTCTTTGATTTTTAGTCTATTTTGATGAATAGATAAAGTTCTTCCGACGCTGCATTTATTGTCTGGCCGTCGTTGAAGTTTCGAATCGAAATTGGTGAGTTGGTTTTGGCTCATGTCATTGAGTTAACTTTGAACTGATTATCTCCATTGCAATGTGTTGACCGACATTAACTTAGGGCTACGTGTTGACCAGCGTTGACATTAGGGTTTCGCATCGATCGGCGTTGACTTTAACCGCAACACGTTGACTGGCGTTGACCTAGGGCTACGCGTTGACCGGCGTTAAACTCAGGATTTCGCATCGATCGGTGTTGACTTTCATCACAATGCGTTGACGAGCATTGATCTAGGGCTACACATTGACCGGCGTTGACCTCAAGGTTTTGCATCGATCGGCGTTGACTTTCATCGCAACGCGTTGATTGGCGTTGACCGGTGTTGACCTCAGGGTTTCACATCGATCGGCGTTGATTTTCATCGCAACGTGTTGACTGGCGTTGACCTAGGGCTATACGTTGACTGGCATTGACCTCAGGGTTTCACATCGATTGGTGTTGACTGATGTTGATTTTTATCAGAGCAGCCAATAACGGGTGAAAACAATGTGAAAAAACATCATAAAAACACATGGGGGACCTGGCCTAGGCCCGAGACACCCCCCTTTTTTGTTTTTTTTTCTTTTTGTCTTTTGTTGTACTTCCACATACTCCCTCTTGTTCCAAAATTCAAATTAGAGTTCTTTCCCCCCTAAAACTCCTCCTTCTTCTTCCTCTTACCCAAACTCTTCATCCAAACCCCTTATTTCTTTTCTTCAAGAACTCTTAACCCATTCAAACTCTTGCCTTTAAAACCCCAAACCCCTCCAAAAATTTTGGATTTTTTCTTCTTCATTGGCTGAAAATCCTCTCCTCTCAAAGCTAGGGTTTGTGGAATCTTCAAATTCAAGACTTGGGTTCTTGAGTTGGGTAAGTTTCTTTTTCATCCCCTCTATGTTGCACACTTGATTTTGGTCCAAAAGTTTATGGTTTGGATGTAAAGATTAAAACTTTACTCTTGTAGTGTGGGTATGTAGTAAAAAAATTCATGAATTTGTATACAAAGATTATAGCTTTTTGCTCTCATGAAGTGGGTTTTGTGAAAAAGAATGAATCTTGAAGGTGGGTTTTGAATATGGCCAAAAATTGTAGGGGCTTTCATGCATTTGAGGTCAAAATTCTTAGGGGGTTTTATGCAAAAATTGGCCAAAATCTTTAAGGGGATGTTGTGCAAGAGGACTGAACTTTTGGGGCTTGGACTATATGCTAATTTGGCCGAAATTTTAAGGGGTGCTTCATGCAAAAAGGCCAAAATTTGTTGGGGGTTTTATGTGCAGAAAGGTCAAAATTTTGTTGAGAGGTCTTTTTGCAAAAGGGATGAAATTTTGGAAGCTTGGGTTACATACCCATGGAGAAAAACTTTAGGGGGGCCTTTGTGTAAAGTAGGACCGAAAATCGTATGTGTTCATGACTAACTTTGAGCCTTGAATATGAGGGGTATTTTGGGTATTTCATTCCCAAAATTGCTCATTGGGCTTTAAATGCAAAATTGAACACGTTGTTTGCATGTAAGGAACCCGTAGGTTTAATTAGACTTCAACCGTAAAATCCCGTTTTATTTGTAGGATTTTGGTTAAAATTCATAATTTCCCTTTTAATTTCAGGTTCTCGAATTCATGATTGTACCCGATTCGTTGATTTTCGTTGCATGTTAACCATGTTTCCGCGTCGACCACGTTTTTATAGGAGCCTCTCATCTTCTCAGCATAGCGAGAGGGAGGCTCCCGTAGCTTCCTCATACGAAGGTGAGCTTTTATGATTTCTGAGGCTTCGGGATGATTTTGAGTTTCGTTGTATCCTCATTTAGCTCCTTCGCGAGTCATTCAGGAAGAGCTAACATCCTCCTTCATGGGTATTAAGGCTTCGGAATGACTTTGAGTTCTATTGTATCATCGTTTGGCTCCTTCGTGGGTTATTAGGGAAGAGCTGACATCCTCCTTCGCGGGGATTGAGGCTTCGGGATGATTCTGAATTCCATTGTATCCTCGTTTGGCTCCTTCGCGGGTCATTTGGGAAGAGCTGACATCCTCCTTCATGGGGATTGAGGCTTTGGGATGATTCTGAATTCCATTGTATCCTCGTTTGGCTCTTTCGCGGGTCATTCGGGAAGAGCCGACATCCTCCTTCGTAGGGATTAAGGCTTCGAGATGATTCCGAATTCCATTGTATCCTCGTTTGGCTCCTTCGCGGGTCATTCGGGAAGAGCTAACATCCTCCTTCGTGGGGATTGAGGTTTCGGGATGATTCCGAATACCATTGTATCCTTGTTTGGTTCCTTCACGAATCATTCGGGAAGAGCTAACGTCCTCCTTCGTGGGGATTGAGGTTTCAAAAGACGTGTATTGCTTGGCCAATTCACGTCTTCGGGCATATAAGGTGATTTTATGTTGTATTACACTACATTGGTTAGGGTATATCGTCATGTTATTTACGTGATGATGTATACCACCCTTCTTGTGTAAGATAATCGGAATCGTCTCTCCAATCATCCAAGGAGTGACTCTATCTCGCTGTTTTGTAAGATGAATTCAATCCTTGTATAATTTAGAAATAATTTTCTAATTCGATGTTGTTTTGTTGCAGTTGAGTTCCCTGCAGATGGCTTTCCACCTTATGCTATGAGCGGTTGCAATAAGGAGACTTTCACTTCTAGTGTTGACAAGTAGGCTATTAGTCCGACCCCTTAGTTTAATAAGAGTCGTCCCTAGGAGATTCATCTATTGATACGAGACGGTGGCCG
>NC_033798.1:30109423-30115873 GCF_001876935.1 Asparagus officinalis
TGGCCGCCATTAATTACGCCAGCTGATTACCGATGCTGCCTTTACTGAAAATTTCATTTCCACCCTGGCTTTAGAGAAGCTTGATTATTTATTCGGGGACCATGCTAAGGATCCGGCTCAATTGACTCTTGATGATGAGCATTGGTTGAATAATGATGGCAGGAGCCTTTTATACATCCCTTCCATTCTCCGTCAACATTCTCTCGCTCATTTGGAGACACAGGCTGTGCGACGGCAGATGTCTTGGAATCTTACTGATGACCATGACCGAGTTCACTGTGGCTTTGTTTACCATCATAAGACCCCAGGTTCTTATGGATATAATCATATTCGTGGCCTTCGACCGGGGATTCTGGGACTTGATACAGCACCACCGGACGAGGTGTCAGCAGCCGCCCATACTGTGAGGAATCGTCTGGCTAGGCTTGGGAGGAAGTTACCCCTGAAGGAATTCAGATGCTTCGGTTGGTCATATTCACCACCTAAAAAGTTATGGACTCGTATGACTAGTTACGTTTTGGGACGTTGTGAGAGTGAGCTAAAACGCAGCAGATTGTATGCACCTATACGAGCCACTATGTATGGATTTCTGGTCAGCAGGTGTCATTTCTTGGCATTGCTGGAGTCTTATAACCCTGATAGTAACACTTTTCTGACTTGCAGTGGAGAGTTGGGGTTAGCTCTCCATAAGATGCACAAGGTTTCTGGTCTTCCAATGGGAGATTACCCATATCAAGAGTACTTTCCCTCTAACCTACAGCTGGGACAGCTGAAGAGAGATTCCTCCGACATGTATGACACGTTCTGGGACCTTACGTGTCATTATCATACATCCCTGCTCAGCATGAGTCCTCTGGCGAAGAGGAAGAAGCAAGTCAGCTTGAAGCAGTTTGCTAATTATTTATTTTAGTATTTGGAGAGCAGTTCGGGCGAGACCATTCATGAGTTGGCCCCTGTAAAATTCCAAAAATTTATGTTAATATAATTAATATGAGATTAATTATGATTTATGGATATTTGTTTTGATAAATATAGTTAAATAGGGTATGAGTATGATACCATGTGTTTTGAATATGAACGAGTTCATACATGAGAAAGAAAAGAGTTGAAACATGCACAATGGCTAAATATGTGTAACTGGAAAATTCCAGTCTGGTCGACCGCCACGGTCGACCGTCACGGTCGATCGCAGTCCGGTCGACCGCCACGGTCGACCGCGAAACCTGTAGAAAGTCAGATTACTATTTTGACTTGGTTTTGGTTTTCTAAAGCCCATATCTGTTTTTTAGTATATATATATATCATATGTTCATGATATTTTTAGTTTTCTAAGAACCCTAACAGCCACCAAAACCCCTTTAAACCCTAATTTTGATTCTTGGAGAAGATTGAAGGCTTTCAAGCGGATTTTCGCGTGATTTTTGGCGTTAAAATTATAGATCTTCCTTGGCTTGGCTTCTTAAATGTTTTTCTACAAACCCCAAGCGACTTCATCTCTGCTAATACCCCTCCTAGTTTTTAAAATATTTTTAAAGAGTTTCTAACATATTTTGTAGAGCCAAATTGACTAGTTTATGAATAAAAGTTAATTCTTTTGTATTATATGTATAAAGACTAGGTCTTTCCATGTTAAAAAGTTTGAGAACGATTTTACAGAAGTATGTAAGATCTGAAAATGATTTAAAACATCGTTTAATCTGAAGAAAGATGATTTGTTCTTCGTTTCGAGTTTTTATGCATGACTTAGGGTTTTAAATATAAATTTTATGCAAATAATCATGCTATATATGTTGAGCTTGTTTCCAAAAGTTTTTATCTACTGTAGACATGCTATCATGCAAGTTTCATATTGTTTTAATTATGTTTGAATCACTTAAACACGACGTGAACACGACACACACAACCAGATTAAGAATTTGGAATATCAGTCCATGGTCGACTTCGCCATAGCGACGGTCGACCGCGTGCAGGACAAAGGCCTGAGTAGGCTCTGGAACCCATCACGGTCGACCGCCGTTCTTGTGCGGTCGACCGCCACACAGTCAGTGGCCCTGTGCATGTTTTGTTCGACTGTTGAGTTTTCGAGCTAGTCTCTCGACCTTGTACTGTTATGATTCAATGTTTATGAGTTGTATAACACCTGAGATGTTAATGAACACTAGTTATGGACACGCACACCAAGATATGTGCACGTATGTTTAGAATATGTGGTGTCAACATATTTTTGTCCTAATTTAATTTGATAAATATGAAGAGCATAGCATATTTCTTTGTATTCCGGAATAGGGAGATAAAACCTATTTTCGCAGGGCGATTGAGTAAGAGTATTACAAAAGTATCGTCATTCCATTGTATTCCGGAATAGGGAGATAAGACATATTTCCGCAGGGCAATTAAGTAAGAGTATTACAAAAGTATCGTCATTCCATTGTATTCCGGAATAGGGAGATAAGACCTATTTTTGCAGGGCGATTGAGTAAGAGTATTACAAAAGTTTCGTCAATTCATTGTATTCTAGGATAGGGAGATAAAACCTATTGCCGCAAAGCGATTGAGTAATAATATTACAAATGTATCGCTATTGCATAAGGAGATGCACATATGTAAGTATTATTTGTCGTATTTTTCTTTCATATTAGTTTCCTGCGAGCCATAGTGATTCATTTTGACTCATTGTAGAGGCTGAGAGCCATAGTGATATCTTATTTGACTTATTGTACTTGAGGTTTATTTTAGACTCAGAAGTATTTCTACTCTATTTTAGTTGGGCTCACTGATGATTATTCTCATTTGAGGTTTATTTTAGACTCAGAAGTATTTCTACTCTATTTTAGTTGGGCTCACTGATGATTATTCTCATGCTTCCTCTGTGTATATCTGGCTTTACTCTATTTCTTTTATTTGCCTATCTGTACCTTCACATATTTGTTGTTTCCACTAGAGAGATATTAATTGTGATGGTGAAATATATCGTAGCACGGTGTTTGGTGCTTGGCAGGTTTGGCATTCTGGGTTTCGCCTTGGACTGCAGCCTCACGCGAAACCTGGGGCATCATAGTTGGTATCAGAGCTCTAGTTCTAATATCCTTAGGGTCATCCCTGTGTCATATTGTGGAGTTAGGATAGAGTTTCCTAGGAATCATGTATACAGTCCGCTAGAAAATCCTAGAATGAGTGAGGACGTATTATATACATACGCGGAAAATTACAATTTTTTTATGATAAACTATTTGCTTTGTATAATAAGGCATGCTATAAGTAATATGTGATACGATTTACTTATTGGTATACATTTTCTGCTTGAGATTCTATTTACTACGTAATAAGCCTTACTTCTATATTATAGATGTCAGGAAGAAGTCGTGGACGTCGATGTACTCGTGCTCAGGGAGCTGAGCAAGTCGATAGAGAGCCGGAGCCGCAGCAGGCTCCGCAGTACTTGGTGGATCTCATAGTACCATTAGCAGCTCGACTGGCAGCTATTAAGGAGCAGTTAGCAGATCAGGTTCGACAGGGAACTCCCATTCAGGAGGAGATGCCAGAAGTAACACCGATAGTCACACCACCACCTTTAGTTGATGATGGAGTGGTTGAACAGGAGGCTTAGCTTTGTTTGGTAAAGAGGTACCGGAAGTTGAAGGCTTCAGAGTTTCATGGTTAGACGAACTCCATTGCGGCACACAAATGGAAGGAAGATGTAAGCAACATTATGGACATGCTTAATGTGAATACTATGCAGAAGCAAAGGCTAGCAGTTTTTAGCCTCAAGGGCAATGCAGGAGGATGGTATCAGCTTCATTTTACTCCAGAGCAGAGGTTGACAGCCTCATGGGAGACTTTTGTGTATTTCTTTGATGAACAATATGTTTCGGCTGTAGCGAAAGCCGGGAAGGAGTTAGAGTTGGCTCGATTGGAGCAGGGGGATATGTCGATGACGGATTTTGAGAATAAGTTCATGTCACTTCTTAGATTCACTGGCATTTGGCACACCGAAGAGAGGCAGGCTCAGATGTTCTTGATGGGACTTCGCCCAGGTTTACGCCAATACCTAGTATCTCGGAGGTTCCATTCAGTGCGGGAGGTGGTAGATGTTGCCATGGCTCAGGAGATAGACACAACTATATTCATTAAGGGCAAAGATGGAAATGTTAAGTCAGGGTAGTCCGGGGATAAAGGTAAAGCTAAGAGACTTTTTCTAGGCTCAGGAGGACCCCAACAGTAGGGTAAGGGTCCACAGCAGTAGAGCCCCCATAAGAAGGGTCATCAGCAGGATCAGAGGGCACAGCAGCAACGTCGATTTCGTGGAGCTTATTTCAATTACAACAAGCTCAGGCATAGAGCAGCAGAATTCCGGAGCGCACTCACAGCAGGCTAGCGGGATAGGAATAAGCAGTAGCAGAATCAGAACTGCATTCAGGGACGCGATCAGGGTTAGCAGTTGAGGATAGAGGCACCTCTAGCAGTCTCGAGGATTGAGGAATAGGTTCGAGCAATTCAGGAGACCCAACAGGGATAGGTAGTCCCATACGTTCCAGGCGATGCAGCACGGCAAACGGGTAGGGTGTATGTAGTTGTTCCTCATGATCACGGTGCGAACGGGGCTATGGTGGAAGGTACATTCCTTGTGAATTTCTTTCCAGCACGTATTCTTTTTTATTCTGGCGCTTTGCATTCTTTTATCTCCTACGATTTTGTGGTTAGACTTCAGCTTGTGGCACAACCATTAGATTTTTCTTTATCGGTATCCACTCCTTTATGGGAGATATCTCTTTTAGAGAATGTTTGTACGAGATGTATCGTCAGTTTGGACGATTCCGAGTTCATGATCGACTTGATCATGTTGCATATGTCTGAGTTTGATGTCATCCTTGGTATATATTGGTTATCTTCCTACCATGTGAGTATCGACTGTTTTGCGAAGACAGTCAGTTTGCGAGCCTATGATGGATCTGAGTTAGTGGTAGCGACCTCCAGAGGCAACCAGTTTGCGAAGACATTTTTGGCATATGTCGAGGAGGTGATAATGCGGGATCGAGGTGCAGATTTGAGTGAGATGCGAGTAGTTTCAGAGTACCAGGATGTCTTACAGGACATACCAGGATTACCTCCAGTGAGAGAGGTGGAGTTTTGCATAGAGTTGCAGCTAGGCACCACGCTGATTTTCCGAGATCCTTACCGTATGGTGCCAGCTGAGATGAGGGAGCTACAGATCCAGCTAGATGAGTTGTTGTCTCAGGGATTCATTCGACGAAGTCACTCTCCGTGGGGAGCACCAGTCCTCTTTGTGAAGAAGAAGGATGGGAGTATGCGATTATACATTGATTATCGTGAGTTGGACAAGGTCACAATCCGAAACAGGTATCCATTACCAAGGATCGATGACTTGTTCGACTAGGTGCAGGGAGCTAAGTGTTTTTCGAAGATAGATCTTTGTTCCGGTTATCATCAGTTACGGGTTCGGGAGATTAATATTCCCAAGACCGCCTTCTTGACTTAATACGGGTCTTTTAAGTTTCTTGTCATGCCATTTGGGCTGACCAATGCACCCGTAGTATTCATGGATTTGATGAATCAGGTTTTTATTCCATATTTGAACCAGTTCGCGATAGTTTTCATCGATGATATTTTTATCTATTCGAGATTGGAGACAGAGCACGAGCAGCATTTGAGGTTGGCATTACAGACTTTGCAGGAATACCAGCTGTATGCAAAATTTAGCAAATGTGAATTTTGGTTATCGGAGGTCAGATTTTTGGGTCATGTCATCAGCCGAGAGGACATTGCAGTAGATCTGGCTAAAGTAGAGGCTGTGCTTGATTGGGAACCACTGAAGATAGTTACTGAGATTCGTAGCTTCTTAGGTCTGGCAGGCTGTTACAGAAAATTTATTTAAGATTTCTCGAAGATTTCCACGCCACTTACATGCCTTACTAAAAAGGGTGTACAGTTCATTTTGAGCACAGAGTGCCAGAAGGTATTTGAGCATTAAAGACTAAGTTGACTTAAGCACCAGTATTGATTATTCCTAGCAGTGATAAGACTTTTATTATCTACACTGATGCATCTTTATCGGGTCTTGGAGGAGTATTGATGTAGACCTAGAGAGTTATGTAGGCGTCTAAAAATGCCTGTAGGTTCCCGTATACGGCTCGAGACGAAGAGGAGGCGATAAATGTCATCATCCAAGTCGAGAAGATTTACCCGAGTGGCCCGTACGCTCAACGGCCACCGGAACGGCGAACCAAACGTCACGTGCGCTCACCGACAATTCCGTGCACTCACCACCCAGTTCCAAGCGATCCACGCGTTCACAAAATGCGCAAAGTGAATTGAGGAAGCGTTCCGGTTGGCGAAATAATAAAATACACATAAACGACGGAACGAGTCAAATCCAAGAAAATCAAGAAAGCCTCTGGCGGTCGGATCACGTCAAAATGATCCGGTCAGGCT
>NC_033798.1:30115895-30130510 GCF_001876935.1 Asparagus officinalis
GTGGCCGAGCCACCATTTGGTGGCTCGGTGGCCGAGCCACCAAGCGGAGATTCGGCCAAATCCAAGATCAGTTTTGTTTCGGTTTTCGTGGATTCTTTCAGGAGTTGTTTGGTTCTAGACGTTCCAACTGATCTGATACTGTGGTTATATAGTTGTTAACTGAAGATAGAGAGAAATCCATCATTCTCATCCAAATAACCGCATCCGAGGCTATAAATATGAGCCAAAGCCCTCCATTTTATGCATCTAGAAATCAAGAGCACGAAGTGCTGTCAAATTGGAGATTAGAGCACGAATTTTAGAGAGCTAGCAGATCTTGGTGGAGTTCTTCAACAAAGTGAGAGTTCGAGAGATCTGAGACTCGTTCCTTATTCCTCCGGATTTGAGCTTGGTCTTAAATCTCGAGAAGATCCGTGATTTGCTTAGTCAAAATCACCGCTGCTGCAATTACTTCCTTCATGAAGTGAAAGCATTAATTATCCAACTTCTACTAACCGGATATGATTCGTAGGCGGTCCATGGACAAACCCCGGCACCGGCAACAATCTCGCACAAGCAATAGATGATAAACATCTATTGCGTGTAGTTTGAGAGAAAATTGTAATTTTTGGTTTAAAGTCTTATAAAAAGGCTATCTTTTTTTTGAGTTTATTGTAAGCGTTCGAAGTTGTAATGGACTCATCAAAGAAATCAATTTTCCGGATTTGAGCTTGGTCTTAAATCTCGAGAAGATCCGATTGATGTATAATCTCGGAATATCGGCTAGTAAGCTAGCCTCCACAGGCACTACGATCTACGGATTCAATACTAGTGGATCCAGACCATTGGGTAAAATCCGAGTGAAGTGTCAGATTGGAGATTAGAAGTCGGAAGTCACATGTTATGTGATTGATGCATAGACTTCCTATAACCTACTATTGGGTCGAACCTAGATCCACGGTAATATTATAGTCCTCTCTACTCTCCATCAATGTCTAAAATATGTAGACACCAATAACAAAGTCAAGACGGTGGTCGCGGATAAGCAACCATTTAAGGGGTTGGAGAATTATTTTACCGACTCCCTTCTGTACGGTGCCGAATTTGATACTGAACCATCGGCCCAAGGTACAGATAGCGGGGAAGAGGCTGATACCAAAGCTAGGTTCGATTATGATGGTGGTTTTGTACTTAATGACATTATACCCATTGTAATCAATCTTGATAATGAAGAGTCATCGGAAAGTAGTTATAATTGGCAACTTGCCGAAGAAATAGCAATAAATAATAATTTAGAGTACTCGTTGTGTCTTAATAATATCATGAAGGGGTTGTACGATAGCCCCGAGTTGTATATGCCACTTTAATCATTTTGCATGACGAAAAAGCAGGTGCAGGATTCGTTCGGAACGACACTTGTTATTCCTACAAAGGCAGGGGGTGAAAAGGAAGTTATCTATGGTAAAGGAAGAGAATCTTCGATACCAGACCATTTTTTGGAAGAAGATAACGATGATGATAAACCTGCCCTCATCTATTTAGGTATGATACAAAAGTACGTAATCTCATGGAGAGATACGGTTACGACTTCGCACTCGGGGAAGGTCTTTGTTTTGGTCGAGGTCCGCGAGTTCCATCTCGTATGGCCTACGTACCAAAAGGAAAGCCCGATAACTATTATAGCCACCGAAGAGGTTTGGGCTATGTTTCCTCATCCGACGATGAAAGTTGCTGGCAAATCATTGATCAAATTGCTAATAAGGGTAAAGATGGATATTCTTCTGATTCTTCAACCTGGGACTCCAACGCTAGTTTTGGGGAAATGTTCAAAAGGCTAATGTCAAATATGGCTACAGTCGACCCCACCACAATAGAGGAAGATGACCAGATGCCAATTTGGGAAGACCCTTGGGTTCATCACTTGAATATGCAGTACGGTGATAGATTTGAGCAAAGGGAACCCCCTACCGAAGATCAAGTAGTCCAGATGAATATGGGTAATGAGGATAATCCGAAGCCAATATTCATTAGCAACAGCCTCCCGCCGGATGAGAAAGAAGAGTTGATCTCTCTCATTAGGGAATATATCGATGTTTTCGCATGGAATTATGAGGATATGCCAGGGCTCGATCCAAATATGGCGGTGCATCGCCTCAATATTAAGTCGGATGCTAAACCTGTCAAATAACAGCAAAGACGGTTTCGTCCATAAATTATGGAAGCGATCGAGTCTGAAGTTAAAAAGCTTATCGATTCGGGTTTTGTTAGGGAGCAGCAACATCCCGAATGGCTTGCCAATATTGTCTCGGTCTTTAAGAAGAACAAAAAAAATTAGGATTTGCATCGACTTCAGAGATCTTAACGCTGCTTACCCAAAAGACGATTTTCCTCTTCCCATCACAGATGTTATCATCGACAATATGTGTGGATTCGAGAGAATGTCTTTTATGGACAGATCTTTTGGTTATAATCAGATAAAGATACACCCAGATGATGAAAAGCATACCACGTTTAGAACACCCCTCGGTGTTTTCTGTTACACGGTTATGCCCTTTGGCTTAAAGAATACAGGTGCCACTTATCAGAGAGCCATGTCAAAGATTTTTTAAGAGCATCTCTGGAAGACTGTCGAATGCTACGTGGACGATCTAGTCGTGAAAAGTCGTGACAAAAATGATCACATCAAGGATTTGAAGACAATGTTCGATCTGATGCGGACTCATCAATTGAAGATGAATCCTACCAAATCTTTTCTCGGAATGTCCAGCAGTAAATTCCTTGGATTCATCGTCACCACTAAGGGTATTCACATTGACCCTAACAAAGTGAAGGCGATTAACGAGCTACAACCCCCGAGAAACCTTAAGGAACTCAGAGGATTACAAGGACGGTTGGCTTATATCCGTCGTTTCATTTCAAACCTTTCGGGAAAATATCAACCATTCTCCAGGCTCACAAAGAAAGGCGTATTATTTATATGGGATGATGCTTACCAAAAAAGCATTTGAGAATATTAAGGAATATCTCTCGAAACCTCCTGTGCTCATCACACCGAAATCGGGCAAACCGTTCTTGATTTATGTCAAGGCGACGAGCCACTCGTTAAGTACATTACTTGCACAAGACGACGATACCGATCATGAACAAGCAGTGTATTATTTGAGCCGGACCCTCGTAGGCGTCGAATCTCGATATCCAATGATTGAGAGGGAGTGTCTCGCCTTGGTATTCGCAATTCAAAAGATGTGATATTACTTGGTCAGACAGACTATCTACGTCATCTCCAATGTTAACCTAATACGAGGGTTCATGATGCAGCCGGCTTTCATGAATTGGCAATTGGCAAAATGGGTCTTTCTTCTGTCCCAATACGACCTACATTTTAAACAACAAAAGTCGGTCAAAGAACAGGCTATTTGTGATCTCCTGACGGCAAACCCAACTACGGATACTGCCGAGGTGTACGATGATTTGCTAGATGAAATCCACGAAGTCAACGTAACTTCCCATCAACAGGTGTGGTGTTTGTACTTCGACGGTGCCTCTCGAGCAACTAATGTAGCGAGTGCTCTTGGATGTTCTAAGATTTTCTCCGGAGTTGGAGTTGTCTTAGTTTCCCCAGGAAAACATGTGATGCCTAGAGCCTACTCGCTGACCGAGCCGTGCTCAAACAATGTAGTCGAATATAACGAGCTGCTTATTAGACTCAGCTTTGCTAAAGAGCTAGGGGTCGAGTATCTCGAAGCTTTCGGTGATTCTCCACTAGTAGTTAAACAAGTTCAGGGAGAGTATGAAGTCAGAAATCAAGACTTGATACCATACCATAAGGTGGCCATTGAAATGGCAGAATCGTTTGAAGGATTCTTCATCGAATACATTCTACGCTTACAAAACACGTACGCAGATGCGCTGGCAGCATTAGTCGTGTCCCTGGCGCAACCTCCCGAAACGGAACAGTTTGTTACGGTGAGAACTCACCAACTCTTCGTGCCAATCTACGATGTAGATGATAAAGAAGAGGATATTAAAGAAGTACATTCAACTCAAGTTGGGTTCGAACCCCGAGATTGATGTTTTCCTATCATAGACTACGTCCTGCACGGGATTTTACCAGAAGATGCGAAGGAAAGAGATTCAATCCGACGGAGAGCATCGAGATTCTACTACAACACGGAGAGTCGAACGATATATTATTGGGGGTATGATGGTTTACTACTATGTTGTCTATCCACTAAAGAGGCAGAAGAAGTCCTTAAGGAGATGCACGAAGGGGTTTGTGGTGCACACCAACCTGGCCCCAAACTTTATGACCGCATCAGAAGAATGAGATATTTCTGGCCCACCATGATTAAAGATGCGGTCGCATATGCCCGAAGGTGTCATGCGTGTCAAGTGCACGCGAATTATATGAACCAACCTCCGGAGCATATGCATCCGTCGGCTACATCATGGTCTTTTGAGACTTGGGGAATGGATATTATTGGTCCTATAAATCCCCCGTCAGTCAAAGGTGATCGATTCATTCTAGCAATTACCGATTATTTCTCCAAATGGGCTGAAGCGATTCCGCTCAAAGAAGTGAAGACGAACAATATCATTGTATTCATTAAGCACCACATTATCTACCGGTATGGTGTTCCAAGACAAATCATACATGACAACGGTCCTCAGTTTGTCAGTAATGCATTCATCAGATTTTGCGAGAAGTTCAAAATTCAAGATGTCTCGTCAACAGCTTACAATCCCACAACAAACGGATTAGCTAAAACCTTTAACAAGACTATCATCAAGCTTTTATCAAAACTTGTGAAGACTAACAAACGAGATTAGGATGATAAACTCGGTAAAGCCCTATGGGCTTACCGCACCACAGTTCGCACGCCTACTGGTGCAACCCCGTATTCTTTAATGTACGAGTGTGAAGCTGTCCTTCTGTTGGAAATTCAAATTCCATCTCTTTGAATCGCTCTCGTAGCCCAGATGACGACCGAAGAACAACATCAGAAACGTCTCGAAGAACTCGAGATGCTTGATGAAAAGCGCTTAGAAGCTCAACAGCACATTGAGTTCTACCAAGCCAGAATTTCCCGAGCTTTTGATAAAAAGGTTCAGCAACGGAGTTTTAAAGAAGGAGATTTAATCTTAACTGAATGACGGCCTATGATCCTTAAATCCAAGAAGAAAGGCAAATTTGAACCCAAATGGGAAGAGTCGTTCATAGTAGAGACAGTCTATTCGAGTGGCGCATATCGCCTTATTACCAAGGAAGGCGATTGGCTTATGATGTCGATAAACGGCAAGTTCCTAAAAAAGTACTATCCTTAGTACTTTCAGGATAACCAGTATCGGGAAGTTCCCAGAAGAATACTACATGTGGTATTCTTAGGGATAACCCAGTTGCTATGAAAGTAGTAAATAAGAAATCCACACTTGGACTCTGAATGTATTCAAAGTTAAAGCGTGTTTTATTATTGATGTCGATTTCACCAATTCTCATGAATGAGATTCGATCATTTTTGATAGATCAATCTTTACTCACAAAATCCCACACTAATCAAATCAATTGACGGTGGGTCCAACAAAATCTCTATCCGCCAATTCTTGGCAATTTTTAAAACTTGACGTGTTAAGTCTTGATCACTTAACATTAAAATCCTCCATCGAGTGGCTAGTACAAGCCGGTATTCTTACTGCCACCTGTATTCCACTCTCATTGCTTTCAGATCAAAACTATAAAAGTTAGGACCAAAGCCAGATTCCCCTCTCGAGTCCTTCCATGAATGAGAGGTCCACTTTTAAATTGAGCGATCAAACCTATAAAAGTTAGGATTGCCTCCAACCTCACTTGGTCAAACCTGCAGATAGTTAAGACCAAGATTGAGTTATCCTTTTCGATAAACAAAAGACTTCCATTTTTTCCTTTTCAGCCAAACCTATAAAAGTCAGGGCCGAAACCGGAATTTCACCTCAATAAATGAGGAACTCTTTTCTTGGATTAAGCAACCAATCCTATAAAAGTTAGAGTTGCTTGAATCTTTCTGATTCTCGGAGTGGAGATCTCACTCTTAGTTTTACCTTTCTGGATTTTGAGGGTAGAGATCCCACCTCGAGTCTCCTTTCCCATAGGAGATAGAATATAAAATTTTTCCTCTCCCACTTTTGGGTTCGTCTTTATCCTAAACAAGACCTGGGGACAGAATATAAAATTCTCCATCTCCAGCATCGGGTTCGTCTTTACCCTAAGAAAAGACACAATTCTCAACTTCAAATCCGTGCACTTCAGGCACGGGGAATTTTATCTCGACTCTTAAATAGAGATAAGCCTACGCCTAACATGCGTTGCCGGTTTAGTCTTTTACCGAGTGAAAAAGACATCAGAATCTAAGTCTGGGGACTTTTATCCCGAATCCTAAGTAAGGATGGGTCAGCGCCTAATACGCATTGCCGGGTGTCATATTCCCGTAAGAAATGGTGAAGTCTATATATTCAAAATCATAGCACCAAGTCTAGGAGAATTAACTCTCTTAGCACAACGTTACATGTGAAACGGGTTTTAATAATTCACATGCTAGCCCGATTCAAACGGTAATCAGTAAAGGCACATCAAATCCGTTAAAGGTTGGGGGTTTGCCAAAAATCCTAAGTCAGCGCCTAACACGCATTGCTGGGTGACATATTCCCATAAGAAATGGTGAAGTCTATGTATTCAAAGTCATAGCATCAAGTCTAAGTGAATTAATGCTCTTAGCACAACGTTACATGCAAAACGGATCAAAACAATCCGTATGCTAGCCCGATTCAAATGGTAATCGATAAAGGCACATCAAACCCGTTGATGGCTGAGGGTTTGCCAAAAATCCTATAAATATTATGGTTGATTATTCCAAATAGAATAGGACATCATAATAAAAGAGGTATAATAAAAAAAGAAATATCTTCTATTAATGAAAATTGAGTTTGCAGGTACAAAAGTCATAGTCAATCTACATGAAGCTTATGGCTAAGAACTTGTTGCTCTAACTTCGACAACTCTTCCACATAAGCTTGCTCGAGCTCACCCTGCAACGTAGCCTTCATGGATCTTCGTTAGCAGCTAACATCCTCGCAGCCTCTTCTTTCGCCTTGGTCAACTCCTGATCTGAGAGTTCCAACTCCTTAGACACCATCTCTCGACCGCGCTCTTCGTCAACCCTTGCCACTTCTAAAATCTCCCAAGCCTCTTCTTCCACTTGAAGCTCTTGTTTAAGTCACGCTATCTTGCCAGCACTTGATGCAAGGGAGGACTTGATATTGTACAGAATTTGTAAGTTGTCGTCAAGGACGGCCTTCATCTGTTCTACTTTACTTTGACGCATTTGGACCTCAGGTCCAACCGATGCCTGGGAGTCGTGCCACGTTCGCAATCGAGATTCCATCTGAGGAGCTATATATGAGGAGCACCTGTATCTCGAAGCTGTCGGAGTTTTTGAAAATCACGCTCCAGACGATTCAAGTTATCAGCAATAGCTTGTGCCAAGCGTAGCGATCCGATTTTCTCTATTAAGGCTAATCTGAGATCAAGGAGTGGTCTGAATTGACGAAAAGATGTCCCACTATGGAGAAGTTTGTCAATCACCTTGCCCATGAAGGTAAAAAAGCTGCTAACTTCCATATAAAGGACAATCTGGTTTGGATCGTCATCTAAAAATAGCGTTTTGACAAGATCGTGAAGTTGGGACGGAATCTCTGTAAGAACAATAGGAATCAAATATTTTAGAATATTAACTCAAATATCTCCAAAGTTTCGGGGGAAGCTTACCAATACCGATGAAAGTTACCTCAGCTGGAGTTCCAACACTTGATTCCATCTGCCAGGCCTCATGAACTGGTAGAGGCGCTGCAAAAGTAACAATCGTCGATGTATCAACTTTTTCGGTTTGTCTGACGACTTGTTCAACCGGATTAGTCCCCGCACCTGTGATGGTATTGTTGGCCTTCTTGTTTTGATGATGATTTACAAACAATTTACTACTAATGTTGTTTGTCTAGTGTTTGTATATTCCTATGTATTGTAGACAAACAACGTAGTTAGAGGTTGGATGGATTAAGCATACACGATCATATCAAGAGGAGGTTGGCGGAATTGTGGAGTGAAGCATCGTGCAATTCAAGTTAAAGATCAAGTTCAAGCTTCATCCGCAACGTGTACCAAGTTGAGCTACAATGAAGATTAAGATCATTGCTTGGGTAACTTTAGTTTAAGTGTTATATTATGTGTGTTAGATACTCTAAGCTCAATATAATATACACACACATTTTATTGGTTTCTTCGTATATATATAGTTATATATATATACACAAGTTTTGGTTTCTATGCATATATATAGTTATATATACATACATGTGTTTTTGTGTTTTCATGTTTATAATATGAAATCACATATTTCATATTTACTATTGTGTTTTTGAAAACATTGTATAGAATATACAATTTTGTGAAAATTCTATATTCTTAGTTTTTGGACTTAACAATGATCATATACATATTTTATTAAGTCTATATAATTATTGTGCAAAGTTTCAAAACATGGTTTAACCAAAATATCAAAATTCACATGTTTACTTTTTCGTGTTTTGAACTATTTTGTAAAATGATGATTTTTCACAAATGGGAAATGAAATTTGGAAAATTCCTTTTGTAACATGTTCATTTACATGTTTATATACATTTCCCAAAGTTTCATTATTTTTGGACTTCATTTGTTATTTTTAACATATTTTCTAAAGTGTCAAAATCAGCTTCCAAAAACTGTTTTTCTGTCATATCTGTTTTCGGTTGACCGCACCGGTCGACCGATCATTTGATCTTTCATCACTGGGCGATAGAGAGTTGGTCGGTCGACCGGTCCGGTCGACCGAAAGCTCCATCGGTCGACCGCATCGGTCGACCGACGATTGTCCAGAGCTGGTCTTCGTGTTTTTGCTCTCCGTCGGTCGACCGACAGAATTTCCGGTCGACCGACAATAGATCCGTTGGTTCCCAACGGCTATTTTTCTGAGCTGTTTTCTGGGGCTGTTTTTGTCATTTGCCTGGGGATTTTTAGCTGAGGTTTTGGAGGATATAAATACCCTATTTGATCTCAGTTTTCAATCAGCAAAAAGAAGTTTTTAAACAAGGGTTTTAAAAAGAGTTTAAGTGTGTTTAAGGGTTTGTTTTTGTTTGTGAAAAAGTTTTCACAAGTGGAGGAGATCATCTTCTTGTTTGGGCTTCATATCTCCATCTCTCCATCTTGATCTAGAGAAGTTTTCTAAACTCAATCTAGCTTTACATTTTATTGTTTGATTATCATTTTATTAAGCTAGTGTTTATATTGAGTTTAGTTGATTTTATTTATCTCTTTGTACACACACAACCATTGAGCTTATTGTATTTGCATACATTGTATAATTAGGTTGTGGGATTGTGTGACTTAAAGAGTGAGCCTACATTGAGTTCTCATCTATTGTAGAGAATAATTTTGTTGTATTTTGAGCCTAATTGTGAGGATTCACTTGTAATACACTTGTACACCGAGAGAAGTGTGTGGTGAGAGACGGGGTCGAATCCAAGAGGAGTGGCGTTGGTTGACGTACCTAGGGAGAGGATGTAACCGAGCACTTGAGGAGGAGGACACGGGCTAGGACCAACACTTAGTGTGTGAGGTGTGATTGCATAGTGATTATATTGTGAGGTGTAGACGTTGTTCGGGTGAACGTAGAAAACCCGGTTGTGATAGTGGAGATCTCCTCGAGGTGAGGAGCGGAGACGTAGGTCAAGTGGTTAGACCAAACTCCGTGATCATATCGTTTGTTTGTGATTGCATTGGCGTACTTTTACATTCGTGTTTATTATTCATATTGCCTTTGTCAATTGCTCATTGTTGTTTTTCCCACTATCTAGTTTATGTTTAATTCACCCTTGTGCTAGTTTATATATCCTTGTACATATTTCATTATATACCTCTTTGCTAGGATATATCACCTTGTGTATATTGCATATTCTTGCACATAACTCTTTGTATATCTATCTTGCAAGAATATATTTGTTAATTAATTTTAATTGGCATATAATCAGATTAGATTAGCATAAGACCCTAATCACCCCCCCTCTAGGGTCTAACAATGGTCATCTCAATTGGTAAGAGTGGGAGATGAGTCGGAGTAATCGACGAATGATCTTGTGCAATAATTCCTGCCGCTTGCGGAAAATCGGGACCCTTAGAAGCATCAGATATCTCAACATTGATGTTTGTACCAGTCTCAATGACTGGTCCTACAAGTGAAACTCCTCTATAGTTAAGTAAATTTGAGATATGAATAACTGTTGTAGAGGGGTAAAATTTATACCTGCAGAGGAACCGGGCTCGACGGATGCTTCGACGGTATTATGACAAACTTGCTCCAACAACATATCGTTAGATACCAGAGGGTCTGATATCGGATCAGATGGACGATCGTCTGACGTCTTAAAAGTAATATCTTGAAAGGGATCCTCATTATCCGAATTCTCCATAAGGATACCTACAGAAGAGTCTGAATTTTAAGACACAGAAAGAGAAATTAGGAATCCATAACAAATAAGAGTTGGATTTACCTTTATTAGGGATAGCAGAGTTCACAATCCCAGTATTGGCATTTATTTCTTAGAGTTTTTCTAAAAGAGCTAAAAGCATAGAAACAATTAACGGAGGCACGAATTCTGAATCTGTCAATTCCCAAAATCTCCATTTGAAAGATGTACTACCGGTGTTAGATGTACCTGGGTTAAAGACTGTCGTAGACGAACCAGGTCCTACCCCGGTACCTTCATTGATTTCAACAGTCATATCCATTGCAGCGTTATCGGGCTCATCGAGAGTAGCTCCGTATACTTGCTGTGAGGGGTTAGGGTCTTGAAATAAATCAAAATCAGGGGAAGGAGGATCATAAACGGTCTCACTCTGGCCATGTCCCCCTGAAATGCAGATTCACTAAGTCTAACAGGGGATAGAATCGAAAAGACAAGCAAAGAGTTGAAACGTTACCTTCCCCAACAACGGGTGTGTCACCGAGTGGTTCTGCGTTAATAACTGACGATGTAACGCGTTGCCTAAAAACCATCTTCTGACGTTTACAAGGCCGCGTCTCGTTAGGATCCGCAGGTATACTCATTATGGATTCAACACATGGTTCAATTAGGGGATTAATCCGAGCCACAGTCCGGGAGCGAGTTCGAGTAAAATGACGACCTTTCACTTCCTCTCCCTCTTCAGAACCTACACCTGGAATTTTAACAAACATTTTGTGAGGATAAGTGGGTAAAGCTTTCCATATTTTTAGTTCTTGAGTCGGCGAATTCGATTGGCGACTGTCAAATCCAATAGCTCTTCAAAAAAGGATTCTGACAAACTTGTGCCGAGTTCCTCATCATCATCGTCAGCTGCCTTATCCTTACCGCTGGCAACATTTGCATCTGAACCTTCTTCTCTGGAAAAGAAGGTATCATCTTCTTGTTCCTTATTTTTAGAAGGACCGGCGAGTTCTTTGCCTTTCCTCTTCTGGTACTCGGCCTCATAAACCATTTGGGTAGCAATCTGAACTGCTGCCTTGGCCGTCAACTCTGCAATCGGCTTCACTACGATGGACTCGTTTGCCGCTAATAACCAGTGACAATATAAGAAAGTAAATTCTAGTTGGCGTTCGGCAACCGGAAGACTAAACCTGGCACCAGTACAACGCGTAACATTCCACAGCCACGCCCGGGCACCGTCTACTAAGCCACCGTGAGTCTGGAGTTCTGAACTTGGGTTCCCAACATATATTTGATCATACCTAAGTTGTTGTGCAAACCTACACGGTAGATACGGTTCTATGTAACAACAATTCTTTACTCGGAAAATCATATAACCTGGCCTAATGGTCACTAGCCAATCAAAGCATCCAGTGTCAAGGTAGGTCCGACCAGTACCAGGCTTCTCTACGTCAACCAATGAATCATAACGACCCGAAAATCGAGGGAAGCATGTCGAGATGACCCAACATTTATGGTCTTGCAGCCGTTTATGTATGTCCATGAACCCCCGTCCTTTTCAATTACAATCTTCTATCTGCTGCAGCAAGGGGACAGATTGGTTTGCAACCTTTGGTGCATCCATCATGTCAGGACGATGAAGAACAAATCACGCCATCAGGTACGTGTAAGGCAGCTCCACCTTGGCTGTTTGGATTACAGCACTTGGTTTACTTCCTTCATGGGTGAAAGTACTAATCATTTGACGAAGACCACAGTGGATATCAGCGATCATTACCGATAGAAGAGAAAGATTTTTTCGGTAAGCCAGTTGAACAGCAAGGTAAAGTACCTCCACAGGTAGAACATCCGTGAGTTGATATGTGACTACGTATTTCTTTAACCAAATGGTAAGATAACCAGCCAACAGAGTCATCGGGAGAATGTGCTTCATTGTATGCCATAAGAAAGTGTGAAACTTGGTCCCGACGGGAAAATCATCCTCGATACCGGCAGTAGTATAGGAATGAGCGTCGGACTTCTTGATTAACTCATTAATCTCTGACAAAGTCAGTGGCCTCAACTCACAAATCGCTTCACCAGAATTGCTTTCTAGATTTCTGAATAAATAATTTGCAAATCTTTTCAGGCTGATTTGTGATTTGGTCCTCTTCGATAACGGTTCGGCACCTGCCAAAGCTACATAGTAATGGCAAGAGAGATCCTACAAAGTGTCATAGTGATTCGGGGTAGTCGACTTCAACTGACATAACTCCCGATTCGAAGGGAAATATTCTTGGTATATCATATTTCTCAATGGCAAACCCGAAACCTTGTTCATCTCATGAAGGGCTAATCCCAGTTCCCCGCACTTCGTCAAAAATGTATTCGTGTCGGGATTGTAAAGCTCCATCAACGCAAGGAAGTGGGAAATGCTGATAGTCAGTCCATACATAGTGGGACGAACGGACGCGTACAGCCCACTGGCCTTCAATTCTTCACCCCATCGAGCAAGGACATAGCCGGTTAGGCGAGACTACCAAAGTTTATCGGAAGAATGGACCCAACCATAACATCTGTAGTTATTGGCAGGCATCTCTCTCCCTAGTATTGCGAGGTGATTCTTCAGAGTGTTAGCAACCGTACATAGCTTGCCTCGTGGCGGGTCATTCAATCCCAATACACCGGGATGTAATCTGGTGACACGATTTCTGTTACTCGAACCAGGAGTGGAATGATGAGTGATGTATCCGCAATGGACGCATTCACGTTCCTCCGTCAGATCCCACGGCATCTCTTGTTTAACAGCCTGTTCTCGTAATTCGATCAATAAGCGATGACGAGGAATATGAGGGATATATAGAAAACCCCCTTCATCCTTATGCAACCATTGTTCAGCTTTGAGGGGCACGATAATCGGGTCCTCAACAGAGTCACCGGATAAATAATCTGGTTTCTTTAAAGGATGAGTGGAGTTAATGTCTTCAACCAGAGGTGTGTTGGTAATCAATTGCCGTAAGGTACGACGATCTCCTTTACGTATTAGCTGGGGAAGTTCTTTAGGTGCATTCGGAGAAAATTGGGGGATAGCCGGGATAAGCATAGGATCTTTAGTGGAAGCATAAGCCTCGCCAGAGCGGCCTTCTACCGCATTGGCGTTGATCGCCTTTGAAAGGAATTCAACTAAAACAAATAATACACATTCGCAAAATGCAACTATCGGATTTTCTTTTTATCTATACAGGCATTGAACTCATGTCACAAATCAGTGAGATAGAGTCACGGCCCTGTAATTGGTGAGACGATTTCAACGGTATCTCGCGCGCGCAAGACAAGGCTGTTTGCGGAAAAAGTTGCTGTATTCATTGCTGCATTCATTACAACTTCAATCGTTACAATGAAATAAAAAGATAGCCTTTTTATAAGACCGATACACAATGAAAACAAAAGAAATACAACTCTTTTCAAACAAACGCAAGATCTGTTTGTCATCTCTTGCTTGCGTGGGTCTTTTGCCTGTGACGGGGATGTTGATATCCGTGGACCACCGGGGGCACTCAGATCTGGTCCGGATAAATCGGACAGAGTTTCGTTGATCCGCGTGAGATCTAGAAACTTTCTGATCCGGATAAATCGGACAGAGCTTCGTTGATCCGCGTGAGATCTAGAAACTTTCTGATCCGGATAAATCGGACAGAGCTTCGTCTATCCGCGGAGGGATATAAAAGCAGAGCTTCGTCGATCCGCGTGAGATCTAGAAGCTATAAGCGTATACCTCGGCTAAAGCGAGGTAATAGCTCTTCTTAGTATCAACGCTAAGGCCGATACTAAGGATCTGACGGGCGATGAAGGCTCTGATCAAGGCCTCTCCTCCTCTTGTTGAAGCACACGGGCACTCTTCACTGCAGCAGGGCTTCGCCAAGCTCTCCAAAAAATCCTCCTTTGAAAGCAAGGCCCAAGGGGGCTATTTATAGGTAAATGAGAGAGTGTAGGGGGTCTAGGGGGGTCTAGGGGGTGCGGACACCCCCTGGTGTCTCGGCCTTGGCCGAGACACCCTAGGGTGTCTCGGCCATGGCCGAGACACCCCAAGGGGTGTCTCGGTTTTGGAGCCGAGACACCCCCCTAGGGG
>NC_033798.1:30130636-30137466 GCF_001876935.1 Asparagus officinalis
TCCGAGACACCCCTAGGGTGTCTCGGGATTTCCGAGACACCTTGGGGTGTCTCGGAAATTCCGAGACACCCCTGGGGTGTCTCGGAATTTCTGAGACACCCCCTGGGGGTGTTTTGGTAATTCCTAAGACCCGTAGGTGTATTTGATTGTTTTCCCCGTAGATTCTTCGTACGAACTCGGATTTGAGTGATTCCGGGTGCGTTGGATGCGTGACGAAGAGTTCGATCCGCTCTGATGGTTGGATTGTCTTTAGAGTGGTCGAGGCACGGAGGGCGTTGTCCTTTTTGTGAACAGTGCCGGGCTTCCCGATTGGTCCGGGTCTTCATGATTCCGAAGTCCTATCCGCTCACGTAACTCGTCGATTCACTTCAGTCGTTCGTCGACGTCGATTAGGCTCATGTGGATTGGATGGTGACGTTCATCGTCGCTCGTTATCACTGAACCGGTTGTGGAGAACTATAGGCAATTTTTGATGCCTACAAAGGCATGCTGTCGTACAACAACACGACAATATACCTCGTCCTGCGTAACATAATACAATGTGAAATCGCCCTGAATTAATTAAGATGCATTTTGACCAAGAAAAACATAGTTATGAAGCGGCCACACCCACGAAGGAGAGTGACGGCTCTTCCCGATTACCTCACTAAGGAGAACAAAATGGGGATACCATACATAATATGTCCATATGGGTTTCCAAGCAAAACAAAAAAAGAAAGAAAAGGTGCTTGTTAATTTAGGTGAGATGATTTAGACTGCATTATACATACGAAGCACGACGTGTGTTATCATGTGAGTAACATGAGAGCATGCCAATCCTCCGAAGTATAAGGTAGTTGAAGATCGCCCCAAATTGATTAAGGCGTGTTTTGACCAAGCAAAACACGGCTATGAAGTGGCCACACCCACAAAGGAGAATGGCGGTTCTTCCCAATTGCCTTACCAAGGAGAACAAAGCGGGGATGCAATATGCAGTATGATGTATTAATGATTGAATTCGTGGATAAAAGAAGTAATGACGTTATACATGTACAACTAAAAGACTCCGACTTAGGTGACTAAGTAGCAGAGCGACCCCTCATGGCGCGTGATCCCCTCGTCAACATAACTAATCTGCAATAGGAACCAACAATTCAATCATTCAGAGAAATTGGGAAGTATAACATTAAAAAGGAAAATTGTGAATCTTCGATTGAAATTCTACATAATAGAATTTTCCAGTTGAAGATCCGATTAAACCTATACGACATCCCCCATTCAATTTAAAGCGAGAGGAAAATAAGATATACAAATCAGACAAAGCCCAACGGCTATTCCTCAAACCAAAGACTACGATCTTATGAATCAAGCAATCCATCACCATCACCAAGACATGGGCATCGACTCAAATTTCAAGTTATGTACATGGTTATGGACAACAATCAAAGGCCTCGACCATACATAGGTCATTCGGCTATGTACAAGTATGGATTCAAATCATTCGACTATGTACAAATTCGGATTCAAGGCACATACAAGAATCAAAAGACAAAAGAGCTCGACTATATACAAGTTCGAATTCGAATCATATACAAGTTCAAACCATACACGAGTTCAGTTACATACGAATTCAATCATACAAAAGTGCTCGGCTATATACAAGTTCGAGTTCAATCATATACAAGAGTTCAATCATATATAAGAATCCAGTTACATACGAATTCAATCATACACAAGAGCTCGTCTATATACAAATTCGAATTATATACAAGTTCAAACCATACAAGAGTTCGGTCAAGAGTTGGGTCATGAACAGGTTCGACGAGCTTTTCGAACCACACATTCAACCAACATCAATCGACCAAAAGCTCAACAAAACTTCGGCTATGAACAGGTTCAACAAGAACTCAGTCGGACAACCATCAACCCCAAAAACTCAAAAAAAAAAATTCGGCCATGTACAGGTTCAACAAAGAGTTTTTCGGTCATCATTCAACCAACCAAGAGTAAAAGAAAAAAATTTCAGTCTCATGTACAAGTCACCAACCCTCACCCCAACATACAAAGTTCGGTTTTCCCCTAAGAGTGAAAAGTTAGGGCTTCAATTACCAAGTTATGCATGCAACCAGGAAGAAAAATTCGGCCACCAACAAACCCAACATCAATTTTAGTTTTTCCCCAAATTTAAGAATTAGGGTTTCAACCATCAAACCATGAGTTCAAATGCAAGAATTCAAAACTAAAGTTAAATAGGCCATGAAAGAAGACTTACCCAAGTTCTTGAAGCTTGAAGGGGGGAAGAATAGCTCAAATTGTCGAAACCCTAGCCTTGAATCTTCCTCTTTTGCTCGGATCTGAATTGGAAGAGGAAAGGAAGGAGGAGATAGGGAATTTAAAGGGGGGAAGCTTTGATTTCATTTAGAACTCTTGGAGAAGAAGAGTTTTGAAAGAAGTTGGGGTGGATTTCTGTTGGAACCGAAAACAAGAGAAGGAAAAAGAAGAAGATGAAGTAGGTCTTGGGGGGGGGGATTTAAATGACTCGAACCGGTCTGAACCGGACCGGTCTGAACCAATCCGAACCGGCCTGAACCGAACCAGATTGAATCAGCCCAAATTACAAGTATCTTTTGCTGGTTCACATGCGTGTGAGGCGCGAAATGTTGGCTCGGACGTGTAGAAAGATTCAGGGACAATTTATATACACTTTGACCCCCTTTTCAGGTGTTTTTTGACGTATTCGACGCCCGTATAAATACTCCAATGGGAATACGAGTCTAAACTATTTCCCATTTCTGACGGGAAGTTCCTGGAGAATATTACGCATAATAATTCTTAAGGATAACCTGGTAACCTCCGACGGGTACACGAGGTTAAACTGATTCCCGAAACTCCTAGGAGTATACGAGTATAAACTGGTTCTCCTCAGGTTAACACGAAATCCTAGGGTCAACGCCGGTCAACGCGTAGCCCTAAGTCAACGTTGGTCAACGCGTTACGATGAGAGTCGACGCCGATCGATACAAAACCTTAGAATCAACACCGGTTAACATGTTGCGATGCAGATAATTAGTTCAAAGACAACTTAACAAGACGAGCCAAAATTAACTCACCAATTCCGATTCGAGACTTCGACAATGGTCAGACGATAAACGCAGCACCGGAAGAATTTTAACTGTTCGATAAAATACTAAATAGACTGAAATATGGAGAAGTCAAGAACTAAAATCGGTTATAGGTCCCTTAACACCGACTGAAGGTGTGGGCCTATCACGTCCAAAGCATTTCAGACTCCTCTCTAAGGAAGTGAGGCTGAAACACTTTGGAGGGGGTATCTGTAGGCGTCTAAAAATACCTGTAGGTTCCCGTATACGGCTCGAGACGAAGAGGAGGTGATAAATTTCATCATCCAAGTCGAGAAGATTTACCCGAGCAGCCCGTACGCTCAACGGCCATCGGAATGGCGATTCAAAGGTCCCGTGCGCTCACCGATAATTCCGCACACTCACCACCCAGTTCCAATCGATCTGCGCGTTCACAAAATGCGCAAAACGAATTGAGGAAGCTTTCCGGTCGACAAAATAATGAAATACACATAAACGACGGAACGAGTCAAACCCAAGAAAATCAAGAAAGCCTCTGGCGGCCGGATCACGTCAAAACGATCCGGTCGGACCAGTGGCTCGGCCCCGAGCAACCATTTGGTGGCTCGGTGGCCGATCCACCAAGCGGCGATTCGGCCAAATCCAAGATTAATTTTGTTTCGGTTTTTGTGGATTCTTTCGGGAGTTGTTTGGTTCTGAACGTTCCAACTGATCTGATACTATGGTTATACAGTTGTTAACTAAAGATAGAGAGAAATCCATCATTCTCATCCAAATAACCACATCCGAGGCCTATAAATATGAGCAAAAGCCCTCCATTTTATGCATCTGGAAATCAAGAGGATGAAGTGCTGTCAAATTGGAGATTAGAGCATGAATTTCAGAGAGTTAGCAGATCTTGGCGGAGTTCTTCAACAAAGTGAGAGTTCGAGAGATCTGAATTTCAGAGAGTTAGCAGATCTTGGCGGAGTTCTTCAACAAAGTGAGAGTTCGAGAGATCTGAGACTCGTTCCTTATTCCTCCGGATTTGAGCTTGAGTTCGAGAGATCTGAGACTCGTTCCTTATTCCTCCGGATTTGAGCTTGGTCTTAAATCTCGAGAAGAGTCATGATTTTGCTTAGTCAAAATCACCGCTGTTGTAATTACTTCCTTCATGAAGTGAAAGCATTGATTATCCAACTTCTGCTAACCAGATCTGATCCGTAGGCGGTCCACAGATAAACCCCGACACCGACAATGATCCCGCACAAGCAATAGACGATAAACATCTTTTGCGTGTAGTTTGAGAGAAATTTGTAATTATTAGTTTAAAGTCTTATAAAAAGGCTATCTTTTTTGAGTTTATTGTAAGTGTTCGAAGTTGTAATAGACTCATCAAAGAAATTAATTATCCAACCAAACAAGTTGTAGCCTATATCTCGAGACAGTTAAGGACTCATGATCAGAATTATCCCACGCATGATTTGGAGCTAGCAACAGTGGTCTTTGCATTGAAGGCGTGGAGGTATTATTTGTACAGGGTACAGTTTGAGTTATTCACAGACCACCAGAGTCTGAAGTACCTTTTCTTCCAGAAGGAACTTAATCAGAGGCAGCGGTAATGGATTGAGTTCATCAAGGACTATGAGTTCGTGATTCAGTATCACCCGGGGAAGGCGAACGTCATAGCGGATGCTTTGAGTAGGAAGCGTCAACATCAGATTACGGCTTTGAGGTGCTCGTTGTATAGAGATCTTCCTACTCTTAGCCAGTTCAATTTTAGGCTAGAGATTGACGGGACCAGCGCATACTTGGGAGCTATATCAGTGCAGCCATCTTAGAGGGACAGAGTAGTCAGAGCTCAGTTGGAGGACTCTTGGATTCAAATCCGAAAGGAGAATATTTCCAAAGAGCCCAAGGACGATTAGACCATTGGAGCAGATGGAGGCCTTCGGATAAAGGGTCGGTTGGTTGTGCCAGCTAGTGTAGAACTAAAGAGGGAGTTGTTTGATGAAGCACATCATATCCGATATACAGTATATCTAGGAACCACCAAGATGTACAAGGACCAGAGGAGACACTTTTGGTGGAGTGATATGCGTAGAGATATTACAGAATATGTAGCTAAGTGTTTTACCTGCCAGCAGGTGAAGGCAGAGTATCAGAGACCAGTAGGGACACTTCAGCCTTTACCCATTTCAGAATGGAAGTGGGCAGATATTTCTATGGACTTCATTGTAGGGTTGCCGAAGTCGAAGAAGGGGAACAGCTCAGTTTGGGTGATAGTAGATCGGTTGACAAAGTCGGCACATTTTATTCCAGTGAGGACTACTTATACTGCAGAGACATATGCGAGGATATTTATCCAAGATATAGTTCGACTTCACGGAGTTCCAGATACAATTGTATTAGATCGAGGATCAATTTTTACCTCGCACTTTTGGAGGAGTTTCCAGGATTCATTCGGCAGCAGGTATTACACAACAGTGTTTTTCATCCTCAGATAGACGGTCAGACAGAGAGAGTGAACTAGGTGTTGGAGGATATGTTGCGGGCTTATATCATTGATTTTCAAGGTAGCTAGCAGGATCATATTCTATTAATAGAGTTTGCTTATAACAATAGTTATCAAGCTACTATTGGGATGGCGCCATACGAAGCCTTTTACGGGAGGCCTTGCAGATCGCCTATATGTTGGACAGAGCCAGAGGATAGTCTATTACTTGGCCCGAAGCTAGTTAGGCAAACCACGAAAAAGGTGTCATTGATTTGAGAGTGCATTCTTGCTGCATAGAGTAGGCAAAAGAGTTATGCAGATCAGCGAAGACGACCCTTAGAATTTTAGGTCGGAGACTTAGTTATGTTGAAAGTATCACTGATGAAGGGCGTTCAGCAATTCGGTAGACGGGGGAAGCTCTCCCTAAGATATGTTGGTTCTTTTAGGATTATTGAGCGCATTGGAAATATTTCATATAGATTAGATCTTTCGGCATCGATGTCGAGTGTACACGATGTATTTCATATTTCGATGCTTAAGATGCATTTGCGTGACGAAGAGCAGCAAAGGGTAATTGATTCACCAGAGGTTAAGATACAGGATTATTTGACTACGGTAGAGATTTTGGTATGCATTCTTGTTAGAGAGAATAAAAAGCTTAGAAACAAAGTTATTCCATTAGTAAAAGTTTAGTGGAACCGGCAAGGAGCTGAAGAGATTTCTTGGGAGCGCGAGGAGGATGTTCATCGCGACTATCCACACCTGTTTGAACAGGTAAGGTCGATATTTAAATGTTCTTATATGCGTTGAAAGATTTGATTATATGTGTTGTTTAGTCACATTTATATTTAACGCTAGAATGAGTCATTCAACACTTAGCTCTTAATTATTTGAAACATATGATATATATATGGGGGGTTCCTTGTTTGGATTTTTCGCCCGACGTACTAGTTCCGTCTAATTAGGGGTTAAGTGAGAATGTACGCATTTTAGATTGTTAAGTTTAAATGTTGCTTATATTTCAAATCGGGAGATTAATGATACGAGATGCGTACATAAGAGTTTCCTTGTTTGGATTATCCCCTTTTTTGTGCTTTTCTCGTATTATTAATCTCTGCGATGCGACTGCGGAATTTCGAGGATGAAATTCTTTTAAGGGGGGGGGGGGGTTGAATGTAAAACCCCAAAAATTTATGTTAATATAATTAATATGAGATTAATTATGATTTATGAATATTTATTTTGATAAATATAGTTAAATGGGGTATGAGTAT
>NC_033798.1:30138466-30182900 GCF_001876935.1 Asparagus officinalis
GAAGAGAGGAGGAAAGAAGAAAAAAGAAGCCAAAGAAAACGCCTCTTTTATAGCCTTAAACCAGATGCTGCCTGAACCAGACCAGACAGACTGAACCAGGACCAAAGGCCAATTGGACCAGATGACCAGATGAGCCAAAATTGAGCCAGAATGAGCCCAATTGAACCAGATTTGACCTGGCTGTGGCTAAGACCAGACCAGAACGAGCCAGAATGACCGAATGAGCCAGAATGGACAGAAGAGCCAGGATGGACAGTTTGAACCAATCGAACCAGGAATTCAAATTGAAGCAGGATTGAACGTCGAAAAACTTCAAATCGAGCGAGATGTGCGGGTCATTAGTTATCTTTTGCCTCTCACATGTTTGAAGGGTGGAAGACTTGTGACGAATTACTGCCTATATTTGGCTTCATTATTAGGCCGATTCGCTTATTATCGGACCGGTTAACTCATTTGGTACTGAAACGTACTCCAATAAGCGTAACGAGTATAACTATTTCTATTTGTTGTGGGTGAGAAGTCCTTGGGAGAATATTTTTTCTAAAAATATCTTAAGGATAACTCAATAAACAGACGCCGGCAACGGTCAACAAATGAAGACTCAATCTAACAACACGAGCGTTAGTGTAGTCGAATCCAATAAGACGAGCTAAAGACTGGAAAACCAGGAATCGACTTCAAAGTTCAAATTCCAACAACGGTCAGGGACAATAATGCAGCACCTGAGACACCCTAATAGCATTCTACAAAGGCCACTGAATGGGCACGAAGGATTTGAAGGAATTACAGACAAAATTCATTTCCATAGGTCCGTTACACGACAAAGGGTAGGGCAATCATATCCAACAGCATTCCAGACTCTTCTATGAAAGAACGGAGGTGAAGAAGCTTTGGAGGGGGTATCTGTAGGCGTTACATAAAAGTGCTTATAGGTGCACCTTGACAGCAGCTGCGGGCGCGATGTTCGACAAATCGACCGAACGCTTCAAGGCAACGAAACGACCTAACTAAAGAGGCTACAAGCCTAACGAACTGCATGGTGAACAACGTGAGTGTGTTCGGGGATCGACGGTTCTTCAACAAAATGAGATTTGGAACTCAAACACCGACTGAGTTACTGCAAATCGGAAGTCAAGGTCAACAAATCAACAAACATAGCACGAACAGAGCACAAACAGAGCGGAAACAACGCGGAAAATCGACAAAACCAGCGCACCTCGGGGAACTCGGCCCGACGAACCAACCCTAGGTGCTCGCGCCCAAGCCGCAGCCACCCTAGGGTACGGCCGGCCAAGGCCGAGCACTCATGGGTGGCTCGGCCAAGGCGCGAGCAACCCTGATGGTGCGCTCGGCCAAAGCCGAGCCACCCCACGGCGTGGCTCGCGACAGGCCGGCACTCAGGGTGGCTCGTGCCAAGGCCGAGCCACCCCTGGGTGGCTCGGCTATGGGCCGGCACCGTAGGGGTGGCTTAGGCTCAGAACTGTGCTACGCGCAGTTCTAGAGCCTATAAATAGGCCTATGACTCGTTCAATTGAGAGACTGCTTCTGAACTTTGGAGAGAGCGAAAACTCTGCCCGGATTGTCAAACCTCAACTCGGAAGATCTAAGGCTTTGAAACTTGGAGACCCGGATTTTGATTCTTAGCGAGCACCAGCACCGAAAAAGGCAGGAGTGTCGATAGGAGTATATCCTCAGATCTACGTCGTTACACTCCGGATCTAAGCTTGGCTCTTCAGATCCCGAATGATTCGATGCGTCGTTTCCTTGGTTGTGAAACGATCCCTCCGGCTATTTATCTCACTTGGTGGGAAATACTCCGTATAATGACGTCGTATTCTGCTGGATCAGATCACGCGTGGTCCACGGTAAGCAATCCCCGGCGCAGGCAAAACAACCCACGAAGCAAGAGACGAATAAAGGATCTTGCCGATTTTCACAAAAGGAGAGATAGTTGTATATTTATTTCTTTGTTTTTATTTTGATTTTCATTGTTAGCCGGATCTTATAAAAAGACCTGGAGGCTCTTTGAACGCATCATAAAGTTGTTAACTGAGTGCAATGACATCGATAATGAAGAAAACACCAACTTTCCCCGCGAACACTGTAGTCCAACCCTGATCTGAAGAGGGCTCAGGACGCTTGAAATTTTGTTGAAAAGAACTGAAAGAGGAAAAAACTGGAGGCTTTCCTGACAGAGAGTTGTTAGCAAAAAGAGAATTGAAAGGCCTAGGGAAGGGTGATGGACGTGGCTGATGCATCGATGAAACAGGGGCTGAAACTTCTTTGGCAAACTTAGAAATAATAAAACCCTTCTTGAGATCGTGAGTTACCTGACGGCGCGGAGATGAGGCAAGAAGACCACGTTGGGAAGGAGGAATTACCTGAACATCACCATCATTCGTGAAGGAGCGATTTCCAAAAAGATACTTGAACTCACCCTTGACGGCTTTTTCTTCTCCTGTCGCAATCGCCATCGCCCCTCCAAGGTCTCTCTCCACCTTTTTATCAATCATGAAGGAAGAAGAGACATACTGGTCAAAGGCTATTTTGACGGCTTTTTGGGCAATCATAAAAAATTATGATTGCCCAAAAAGGTCTTATGATTGCCCAAAAAGGTCAAAGGCTATTTTGAATGAATGCCTACTACTATGGTCCCGGATGCAATTTTTTCAATATTTTAATATGTTGGACCATTCAAAACTAATTTAAGAAACTAATCGAATCATATGAATTGATAATTGTAATTAAGAAACTAGTATAAATTTAGTTCACATATTCTTGAGAACTAAAAATTCATAATGTTATCATTTGATCCTATATGAGTTTCAAACCTTTGAAGTTTAGATTTTGGAGTTGTCTTTTCCTCTCCTCTTCATTGTCCTTTGTTCACAAAAAGCGTAGGAATAACTGGATAAAGAATTCTAATATACACCATACAAAACTAACTTTAAGAAAACTAAAGATTATATGGTAATTCTGGTGAAGAGAGGAAAAGTAAACTTATTTATCTGTTCGGGGTCGTTAGTTTAGTTTCTCATATTTTGAGAACTAAAGATATTATGAATTTTGGAAGAAAGTGTAGCACCTGTGAAGGGTTGAGTTCGAATAGGCCCAGATTTAGATGTAACATAGCATAGGAATGGTATGAAATAGAGTGGAAGGATGATGTCTGCCTGGGCTCCAATAAAAACTACAACTATTTGGTCAATTCATTTAGCTTCAACGACCCACAATAGTCATACAAAAGGGGGCAATTTGGAGCCAGATTAGTATATGGATTCACTATGTTTTTAGCTTCAACAACAACAACTACTACACAAGAAAGCCTCCTAAATTTTCTACCGCGTGAATCATATTCTTCCATTCACTTCTATTTAGGGCTATCTATATAAAAAAATTTAGGGCTACATCTATAAAATTTTCTTAGTTACTTTCAACCCAGTTCTATTAGACCATCCCTAGGCCTTTCCCCCATTAGTTGTACCCTTATCACTCTTCTAATTTGATAGCATCCGTTGCACATGACCAACTATCTTAATTAATTCTCACTCATTCTATCGTCAATAAAAGCAACTTCTAACTTACTACGAATGCATTCATGACTATTGTGGGTCGTTGAAGCTAAATGAATTGACCAAATAGTTGTAGTTTTTATTGGAGCCCAGGCAGACATCATCCTTCCACTCTATTTCATACCATTCATATGCTATGGTACATCTAAATCTGGGCCTATTCGAACTCAACCCTTCACAGGTGCTACACTTTCTTCCAAAATTCATAATTCCCGTCTAGTGTTTCTCGGGCCTGTGTGATGGTTCAGGCCATTATGAGAAATGGAGGTTTGGACCCCCTGTCTGACGGGTGTTTGCCGTCGCTGTTGGTTAGTTCTCCCAGCGGGGAGAACGTCACCGTGGGTTGAGACATTGCGGTTTGTGCCGGAGTGAACCGGCGCTTCCTCCGATGTAAGTGTCTGTGCGGACCGCTTGGCGATCCATCTGGCAGACCCTTGCCTCTTGCGCTCGATCTCTGGGTTGGCAACATATTAAAATATTGAAAAAATTGCATCCGGGACCATAGTAGTAGGCATTCATTCAAAATAGCCTTTTGAGAAGATATGGAACTCAATATGCTTATCTCTCCACCTTTTTTTTCATTCAAAATAAAAACTACAACTATTTGGTCAATTCATTTAGCTTCAACGACCCACAATAGTCATACAAAAGGGGGCAATTTGGAGCCAGATTAGTATATGGATTCACTATGTTTTTAGCTTCAACAACAACAACTACTACACAAGAAAGCCTCCTAAATTTTCTACCGCGTGAATCATATTCTTCCATTCACTTCTATTTAGGGCTATCTATATAAAAAAATTTAGGGCTACATCTATAAAATTTTCTTAGTTACTTTCAACCCAGTTCTATTAGACCATCCCTAGGCCTTTCCCCCATTAGTTGTACTCTTATCACTCTTCTAATTTGATAGCATCCGTTGCACATGACCAACTATCTTAATTAATTCTCACTCATTCTATCGTCAATAAAAGCAACTTCTAACTTACTACGAATGCATTCATTTCTTCTTCTATCTCTTAATTAATATTCACACGCCCATAACATTCTCATTTTAGTTTTGTTAATTTTTTGCATGAATTTCTTAATTCATAATAGTCTAATCCATAAATCATTGTCCGTCTTATGCCTTAATTCTGCGATTGTATTGAATTCTAGAAGTGCTCTAAACTTTCAACCATCTTGATTTGATTTGATTAAAGTACATCATCCCCAATTTTAACATCTTGATAAATGATTGATCTTAAATAGCAATAGTGGTGAATTTCTTGACCGTCCCTACATACTATATAGTCAATGCTTTTCACAGTTCTATTGAAATTTACATGCCATGTATTATGCTTTTAGTTTCAACTCTATATTGTTCACTGAACATTCTCCTCACTTCTAGAAATCACCTCAAAAGTATTTTGCCCTATTTGCTTTTCTCCTGATATCTGAAACATTTCTTGCTACAATATGTACAAGGAAAAAATATTTGCAAGTAGTTGCTAAATTTGTGCAACTAGCAAACTTGTGTGCAGGGACGAGTGTAGAGTTGCTTAGCTAGGAAGGGGGAAGGAGCGACTTTCAAGAATGAGCACTAAAATCAAGATTGTTATTAAATTTATTGAATTTTTTTTTAAAAAAGTCCGTCCTTCATAAATTTGACTCGAAACTTATACGTAAGTTATGCATTTACAAAATACACAAATTTAGTTATGAATTGATCAATTACTCAAAAATTATCTGTTGAATACAATATTTATTGCATTCAAACGTTGAAATCTCATAACTGAGAGAAAGATATAAATCCTTAGCTACTTAAATTTTAAGACGAAAGTTTTCTAAAATATCTTGTGCTACAAAGTAAAAGCCTAATTTTTGAGACACAATATCGAAATACTCAATCAAGAAACATTCTATAAACGATGCCAAATAATTTTGAAAAATAGAGAATTAAACCCTAAATACCTCGAGGGTCTAGGCGGTGGAGTTTGGCGAGGTCGAAAGCGGAAAACTAAAGTGTAGTCTGCGATTAGAGTGCAAATAAACTTCTATTTTCTCAAGTGATATTCTCTATATTTGTAGGAGGCTCCGTTTTTAGCGAGTTGTAAAGGGAGGGGGAGAAAACCTAGTTCTATTGAAGGAAACAATAGAAGGAATAATAATCTCAAGAATAGAGATTGTCTTCGAACATGAAATTGAACATTTAATTGGGGTTAGAGAGTTTACCTTTTGAATTGGGCTTGGAGTTTATTTTTAATTGGGCTTTAGGGATAATTGGTTACTATTGAATTGGGCTTGAGGCGTATATTTAATTGTTCTTGGGTTGAGGGGGTTATTTTTATTTGTGCTTAGGGGGTTATTTTTTAATATCATTAAGTATACCAATGTTAAAAATTAAAAAAGTCTGGAGAGCCATCGTCCCTGGTGGCCCCCCTTAGACTCGTTCCTATTTGTGTGGGTACTTAATAACACAATGTTATTCCTGAGTAAGATTATAAAAACATGGGTTTAACCGTGTAAGATTTCTTCTTCTATATACATCTGTATTGTTGTTGTATTTTTGTAACAACTCCCTACACATACGGAGGCGAAGCACGGGAGGCATATAAGCATATAAAAATTGAGCATGACCTAGCTAAAAGATTGAGGGTCGATCTGCTCAATTTTTATATGCACTCCTGTCCAATCAATAATACCAAAGAACGTGATAAAGCAGTGGAAATATACAACACTCAGAATCACAAGTTTGATAGCAGAATTCACATAATACTAATTTAGTAGAAAAAGCTAAAGTAACGATATTACACCACAAAGTCTTTAAGCAGAGTCATTACATATCATTACATGTCCAACATTACAAAAGTACTGAAAAAAGAGAATTATATATATATCTATGTGTGTGTGTGCGCGCGCGTGTGTGCGTGCTTATATATATACAAGAGGAATGTGCATACCAAGATTTTTCAAATCTAAACATAGGCTTAGGAAAGGAATCTCCAGTGTCCAAGATGATAGATATGTGATCAGAACATGCTGAGAGATAAGCATATTGAGTTAACAAGGGAAAGTGAGGTTCAAAATCAAATGAAATGAGGAATCTGTCAAGTCAAGCTAAAGAAGGATTCTCTTTCATGTTAGACCGCCTAAATTGACGACCACAAAGAGGAATGTCCATGAGGAAAAGAGAGGCAACTAAGTCATTGAAGGAGTTAATGTCTCTCATAGAACCTGATCTACCACTTCTTTTATTTATGTTTACAGTCACATTAAAATCACCAAAGATGACCCAAGGCAATGTAAAAGATTTGGCTAATTCTCCTAGTTTCCCACTAACACACTTCTCTCTCGTCTCTATCATATGGGGCATTACAGAGGAGGCTACAAACTTTCAATTAGAGAATTTGAGGAGAAAACAGCAGAAACAAAAGAGATGCCCTCATGAGAGTCAAGACATTCAAAGAGAGTTATTCCAACCTAAAAGCACACTGCCCATAGTATCGATAGCATATAAGCTTAGCTATTCATTCAATCTATTACCAACCATAGCATTAAGGGATCTAATTCTAGGAGTAGAGAGTTTGGATTCTTGAATACCAACAGGGCCGGGCCTGGGCTATGGCAGGGGGGCGCAACTGCACATGGCCCCCGCTGAAAGGGGGCCCCAAAATTTTATAGGGTCCATTAGTTTATTAAATTTTGTATGACCTAAAATCTGGCCCAATAATATTTATAAGCTAAAACTTAGTCATTGAATTGAAATATTGAATTGCCTTATTAATTGCATTATTGTCGTTTAAGTTGTCAAGAAACACGGGATTGATTTAATCAATCAAACTAACTAATCCCTCCTATAAGGCTATAATGCAAATCTGGAGAGTAGACTCCTCTTTTTTTGCAACAAATTTTATTCAGCCGTTTGACATGTAATTTTTTAACCGTTTGATATTTAATTTTTACTCCTAACATTAAATAATTATTAATCTCTCTCCACTATGTAAAGGGATTATATTTCATAGGAAAATCAAGAAAAGTTTGTCTATTAAACTTCTCCATCTAAAATTTGTTCTCAAAGATACATTGCAATTATTTCATTGGCTATTTGGGCATTGTCATACACTTAATCAGGTGCTATTATTCCTTTTCTTTTTACTAAGTTATTTGATTGTAATTGTTTCTGTTATTTGTCTTAAATCTCATAGAATTGTTTAGTTATTTATTTAAAGAAAATGGCGCATCGAAAATATTTATGCGGAAATGAAAAAAGAAAAAAGAAAAAACGAGTAGAAGAACTAATAGAGTCACAAAAAGGAGCCATTGATAGATTTTTATCAAAAAGTTCTAACATTCCTGTAGTTAGTGGATCAAATGAAAATTTAAGTGATGAACATATTGTTTCAAGTGAAGATGTTAATGAGCAGTTAGGTGATGATCATGATCTTGATGTTGATGATATTAGAGGCCAAGGTTATGATAACGGTTCTAACATGAAAGGTAAACATCAAGGTGTTCAGAAAAGATTACTTGAAATTAATCCGAGAGCATTATATATGCCATGTGCTTGCCATAATCTCAATCTTACTCTTAGTGATATGGCACATTCATGTGTTAAAGCTATCTTATTTTTTGGAGTTGTGCAACGTATATATTCATTATTTTCGAGTTCTACTAAGAGGTGGAAGATTTTAATTGATAATGTTCCTTCATTTACTGTGAAATCTTTGTGTAATACCCGTTGGGAGAGTAGAGTGAAAAGTGTAAAAGCCATTAGATTTCAAGCTCCTCACATAAGATTGGCTTTGTTAGAATTATATAAAACTTCAGAAGATGCGAAAACAAAGAGTGAAGCTGAAAGTTTGGTCACTGCAATTGAGAACTTTGAATTTTTACTTGGTATGATTATTTGGTATGATGTTTTGTTTGCTATTAACATGGTTAGCAAAAAAATTACAAAATAAAAATATGAATATTAACACTACTATGAATCAGGTGAGAGACGTGATGTTATATTTTGAAAATTTTAGAAATGATGGGTTTGAGAAGAGTTTGGATATTGCTAGAAGTGTTGCATTTGATATGAATGTGGATCCTACATTTCCAACAAAACGTCGTATCATTAGGAAAAAACAACCTGGTGAAACTGATCATGATGAAGAAATACAATCCACAGAGGAGTCTTTTAGAGTTAATTATTTTTTAATTGTTTTGGATATGGCAATCAATTCATTAAAAGAGAGATTTGAACAACTAAAGACATTTGAAAGTATTTTTGGGTTTTTATGTGATTCAGATACTTTGAAGTCATTGGATGATAGTAAATTAAGAAATTGTTGCAATCATCTTGAAAGTGTTTTATCTCATAATGATTCATCTGATATTGATCTTAATGATATGTTTTCTGAGTTAAGAGTGCTACAAAAAACTTTACAAGAAGTGTCAATGACAGCAATCCAAATTTTGGAATTTGTTAAGCAAGCTGATTGTTATCCAAATGTTTCAATTGCCTATCGAATCTTATTAACTGTGCATGTATCTGTAGCAACAGCGGAGAGAAGTTTTTCAAAATTGAAGTTGGTCAAAACCTACTTGCGTTCAACAATGGCACAAGAAAGATTGAACAATTTGGCTATTCTAAGCATCGAGAATGAGATGTTACAAGACATAGACGTTGATTGTATTATTAATGACTTTGCATCAAATAATGCTCGAAGAAATTGTTTTAAGTAATTTTGTAATCTTATATTCATTTCATTTCAATAAAATATCTTTGTTATAAATAGACAGTTTATCAGTTAAGGGCCCCATTTTTTAATTTTGCCTAGGGCCCCAAAAATCTCAGGACCGGCCCTGAATACCAATAATATCTACACCTGAGAAGATAATACAGTATCTGACTAATCTTCTTTTGACAGGGTCTTTAAGACCTCTAATATTCTAGGATCATATTTTCATGGAGAAATATATGAGACACCAACAACCATAAGGGAAGTGGCTTAAGAGGCCACTTTCTCCCTTTCTCTAGGGATTTCAATTTTGTGATACCCTTATTAGATATAGGTTCTTTAATTCTATAGTTAGCAGCAATATTAATAAAAAATTTTGGAATTAAAGAGTTAGTAGGACGAGTGGAGGTAGAGGAGGAAGACTGACCCTTCTTGGTTGAAGGAACGAGACTCTTGCTGTAGGAAGACGAACAACAATGGAAGGGTTTGTGAGCCATAGATCTATATAGGCGTCTAAAATTGCCTATGGGAGCCCACACGTCAGCTCGCGCGCGTCGGTCAATACACGCGCGTCAACCAGCTCGTGCGCGTTAGTCAACACGCGCGCGTCAATCAGCTCGTGCGCGTCGGTCAACATGCGTGCGTCAATCAGTTCGTGCGTGTCGGTCAATACGTGAGCGTCAACCAGCTCGAGAGCGTTAGTCAACACACGCGCGTCAATTAGTTCGTGCGTGTCGGTCAATACGCACGCGTCAACTAGTTCGCGCGTGTCAGTCAACACGTGCACGTCAACCAACTCACGCGTGTCGGTCAACACGCGCACGTCATCTAGCTTGCGTGCGTCGGTCAACACAAGCGTGTCAATCAGTTCGTGCGTGTCGGTCAGCTCGCGCATGTCAGTCAACACGTGCACGTTAATCAGCTCGTGTGCGTCGGTCAACACGCACGCATCAATCAACGCGTGCATGTCAACCAACGCGTACAGCCCCAATTAGCCGACGCGTTCGACGTTCAGTCCCGCAATGAAGTGTACAAGTCAGCAAGTCGACCAAATACATGAAATAGCGAAAAGTACAAGTCCCGGAAAGAAACGCGCCAAAAGAGAAAGGAATTCGGCAGAGGTGACGGACCCGCGCCGCGCGGATGGCTCAGACCGACCCGCGCCAGCACGGGTCGGATCCCACGCAAGCATGGGTCAGACCCTGCTGACCCGCGCCCCCGCGAGTCAGCAGTGTCCGTCGCGCTGTTTCGACCCCCGGAGGCGTTTTCAACGGTTTTAAAGCGGTTTTTGCAGGATTTATTTGTTCCAGGGGTTCCCAACCGACTTGATATCATCAACAAACATGGTTAGGCTGTTATTAACTGAAAATAAGGCTGAATCACTCATTCTCATCCAAATAACCAAACCCGAGACCTATAAATATGAGCCTAAGGCCTCTATTTTACAAATCGGGAATTTTATCAAGAGGACGAGGTGCTGCTGGATTGAAGAGTCAAGGAGCACGAAATTTCAGCAAAGGCCAACGAGATCTTGGTGAACTTTAGCATAGAGGAGAAGTCATTCGAAGGATCCGAAGCCCCGTACGTCCATTCCTTGAGATTAGGCTTTATCTTAATCTCAAGAAGAGCTGCTGATTTTGCTTGATCGATTTTAGCGCTTCAAGTAAATACCCCCTTGGTGAGGTAGGAGATCCGTCAATTTTCCGTCAATCGGATCCGATCTGTGGTCGTCCACGGATAAACCCCAGCACCGGCGAAGAACCCACGCAAGCAAGAGTCGATAAACGGATCTTGTGTTTACTTTCAAGAGAGTTGTAATTTTTATTTTTGTTATTTGAATTCATTTGTAAATGACTAAAGTTTTAATGAAATCAATGATGAAGGTGACTTTCAGCGAAAACAAACTGGCGACCACAGTAGGAGCCGACAGCCTTTCTACGAAGGCTGACGTGTCGCAACCTCGGATCCTCATCCCGGTTGAAACGGAGGTCGAATATGAGTTTGACCAGCAGAAGTACGAGGAATACTTGTTTTCCTCCTCCAGATCGGCCTCTCCTCGTAGGTGCAGGAAGGCCTACTCCAAGAAGACCTGTTGGACTTCATCTTCAGAAGCCCAAGAAGAAGATCTTCCCGCCACCGCCGCCACCGCCGCACGTGTGGCTCACAACGCCCCGTCAGCATCCGACGAGGCTAAAACCACAGATCTAAACCCCTTGAATAAAGGGTCAACTGTTAATGATGTGCCCCCTCTATCAAAGAGAGCACATTAGAGGAGACGCTAACGCCTCGAATGCCAACTGGCCAAAGCATTGGAACCAGTTGATAGAATTCGCTATGAAGCGGATCTGAAGTCTTGGAGGCGTCAACCGCCACAACAGCGAGTGGACAACCCCTCCTTCAAACTAGCGAAGAACGAATGGGTCCGCGTCAAAAGGATCCGATCGACTCTTCAAGAACGGATTCAGAAACGCCACGTATTGCTTGCACATGCGAGAATTCTTGTGCAAGAGGCCAAGAAATTACAGAATGAAGAAGTGGAAAAGAAGCCACAAAGATTGTACCAAGTGTGGAGGCCAAAGTCTAAGACGGGGGCAAAAAAGATTGAAAAACGCGGGTCACTCAGATCCGACCCTCCGGCCCGCAGGTCACCCAAATCCAACCCTCCGGCGAGCGGGACACCCAGATCTGACTCTCCAGCCCGCGGATCACTCAAGTCTGACCCACGCTAGGGTCAAGACAGAAGATGTTCTACACAAGTTTCTTCGATCCCATCGAGTTCCTCACCTCCAGTGGAGATCCACGAAAGTGTGGATTTGTCCTGGTTTAAAAAAAAAGATCACAGATCGCCTTGGCCCTTCACACGATGATCGAGCAAAGCTCTGGTCAAAGAGCACTTAGGCCTATTGAACGGATCTCGAGTGGTATTTCAGGCTGGAGGTCGTAGTCGTCCTCCTAAGCAGTGGAGGAGAATGCATGATAGGAAAAGTCCTGTAACTGACCGAATTGGATTGCATGTCAAAGTCCAGGAGCCTGTTGAAGGCTAACGTTCGCGAAAACGTAGCCTTAGACATGTGACTCCTAAAGACGCTAACAAAGCGTTGAGTTCCCAGAAGAAAACATACTCGTCGGACGAGGATGTTACACCTAGGGAATCGTGCCAACACACGATGGGTTATTCCGGTCATCAGACCGGTGAGTTGTACTATCAGGCCCGAGGTACGAACAAGTCTCAGAGAAGGAATAATCAAGAACCTTAGTCCCATTGTCCGTGTTCCAAAATTATCAAAGCAGTGTTGTCAGAATGTTACTGTTCCAAGGTCGCCCGGGAGAGAGTTTTAGTGTTTGAAACAATCTCCACTAGAACGTTCGAATTTAAAACAAGGCGTTTTCGCAAGAAGAGAGTTGCCCTTCAAGATGATGAATTTCCAAAAGTATCTGTTAATATGACTGGTAGAGGGAAGTCAACACGACTCTTTAGTCCTGACCAGTTTTTAGGAGTATCCCAACGAATAACTCAATTACGGTCGGGAATCAGTAAACAAAGGAATTATCAGAGAATGCAAAAGGGACTACCCTCAGATGACGAAATGTTAGATACTTGCTCAGATGCCTACTCAGCAATGGCCTCCGATGATACAGCATCCAGCACAGAACAATCCTATGAGTCACTCATGATCAGCACAGAGCAGATGACTAAAATTCTCGAGGACGCCTTAACCAAGCAGAAAGAGAATTTTAAATTTAAAATGGAGATGGCTATGCAGCAGATGAGGGAAATGCATTACCAACAAATCGCGACACTGACAAATCAGCAGGGGGAGTCCAGCCATTGCAATAATCCCAACCAAATTGATAGTGATCGGGAAGGGGAAGAGAATACCAACATGGATCCCCCTCATGTCGACAACAATACTAGGGGTGACCCCTCGGATGATAACAATACGAAAGAGGACCACGTCACTTCTCCCCGAAATCGCTCGAAGAAAGATACGAGTGAGAATAAGAAGATGAGGGACTTGGAGAGCAAAATCAATGCGTTGATGAGTGCTCAGAAAGTAAAAAAGGTTCAGAATACCATGCCCATACACAAGAGAGCGGGAATCAATCCCGTATCCGGCAAAGTTTAATTTAATCAACTTCATGCCGTTTGATGGAAAGGGTTTCCCCACTCAGCATTTAATATACTTTAAACCTCACTTGGGAATAATCTCCAGGAATGAACCTTGATGGTATGATCATTCGTCGGCACTCTTAGTAGAGCAGCCTTCGATTGGTATCGCCGCCTCAAGCCGGGGAGTATTAGTAGCTGGGATGACATAGAGGATATGTTTCTCACAAATTTCTTCAACGACGATACCGAAGTGTTGATCGGAACACTATTCGATGAGAAAAAAAGGATAGAGAATTAGTTGAGAACTTTATCAAACGATTCCAAAGAAATGAATTATCAAGATCCGATCAGCAAAGACTTCATCTTTGAAACTTGTCATAATAATCTTTCGTTAAACATCCTCAAAGCCATAGGAATGGCGCCATCCAAGACCTAGAAGGATTTGAAGGTGTGAGGAGAACGAGCCGAACATTTTCTCAAGAGGAAAAAGGCCGAAAGGGGTCAAACAACGACAAATACTCCACAACAGAATTTTGTCCCTCGGGGTAAAGGAAAAGCACAAGCAAACATAGTGGATGCGAATCAAATATTCGAAGTGCAATCGCAACCGCAACAACAGCAGCAAAATGTGCCTCAACAGTCACGGTGGCAACAACAGCCTCAGAAATAGAAGACTTCGGAGCCGAAATTCCCAAAAGTCTACTCGTTTAAAGAAGACGAAGTTCCTGATATTTTTAAATACCTTATAGAAAACAATAAGATGAAGTTGCCTCCGATCCAAGATCAGGAAGATGCTAAAAGGGTTAATGACCCAAAATACTACGCGTTCCATAGAGCGGTGCATCATCCTACCAAAGTATGCTACGCCCTCAAAGATAAGATCCAAGCTTTAATCGATGTCGGGGTCATCACTATGAAGCAACCTAAAGAGAAGAAGGTGAGTGCGAATGCGGTGTCAATCAGCTTCGGATCTGTCCCTTTGAATTGGTTTCAGCCCAAACCCGTGATGAAAGTAGCGATGAAGACCATTAACGATGATCCTCACAAACAACGTCAGAAAGGACTTGTGCCACACACAGCCCCGAACGGTAAAATTCTCTGGGTTTATCCCAATCTGATCGAAGATGAGCAGTGGCTCGGATCATCATCCAAGAAGAAATCAAAAGGAAAAGGGAAGTCCTGCTACGGAGCCTCTGCCATTCCAGGAGAAAATGACGAAAGAATTCCTGCTTTCCCTCTCTCTGAAGATGAACAAGAAGCATTTGCAACCCAGAGTGGAAATGAATATCACTTAAAGTATCCGGATGCTTCCGAGCAGTTAGCTAAGCAGGGGGTAACTAAAACCATTCCCTCCAGGACATTAGCGGAGATGGGAGTGATCACAACGCCCCCAACACCTGTTGAAAGGGTCAGCAAAAGCTAAAGGAGAAAGAGCCTTTATACTAAGAGGGTCAAAACCTGAAACAGTCTCGATTCAATCAACCGATTGGGAAAGACAAATCGGGAAGCTCGAGTGCTCCACCCCACTTCGATATTATGACGCAATTAGCCAATATACTGGCTAGAATAACTCTATATGAGCTATTATGTCTCTCGAAAAACACGAGGGAAGCTTTGCAAGAAGCCTTGGCTAACTCTGATGTCTTCCTAACTCAGATCAAGCCATCTCCTGAAGAACCAGAACCGTCAGTCCAACATTGCAACCTCGCGGCCCACCACTTTCCCTGCATTTCTTTCACCAAGGAGGACATGCAAACGAAGAATTCAAGGCATGACCGGCCCTTGTATTTCACAGGGCACATTAGCTCCAGCGTTGTCAACCGGATCTAAGTCGATCCGGGTTCCACTGTTAGCATCATGCCACTCTGATTGATGTATAATCTCAAAATACCGGCCAGTAAGCTGGCCTCCACAGACACTACGATCTACGGATTCAATACCAGTGGGTCCAGACCATTGGGTAAAATCCAAGTGAAGTGCCAGATCAGAGATTTGAAGTCAGAGGTCACATGTTATGTGATCGACGCAGAGACTTCCTATAACCTACTGTTAGGTCGAATCTGGATCCATGGTAATTTTATAGTCCCATCTACCCTCCATAAGTATCTCAAATATGTAGACACTAATAACAAAGTCAAGACGGTGGTCGCGGATAAGCAACCGTTAAGGGGTTAGAAAATTATTTTACAGACTCCCTTCTCTACGGTACCGAATCTGATACTGAACCATCGGCCTAAGGTACGAACAACGGGGAAGAGGCTGATACCAAAGATGGGTTTGATTACGATGGTAGTTTTATACTTAATGACATTATACCAATTATAATCAATCTTGTTGATGAAGAATAATTGGAAAGTAGTTGTAATTGGCAACTTGCCAAAGAAATATCAATAAATGACGATTTAGAGTACTCGTTGTGTCTTGATAACATTATGAAAGAGTTATACGATGACCCTAATTTGCATGTTCGCTTCAATCGTCTTGCATGACGAAGAAGCATGTTCAGGATTCATTCGGAACAACGCTCATCATTCATGCAAAAACAGGGGGTGAAAAAGAAGTCATTTACGGTAAAGGGAAAGAATTTTCAATACCAGATCATTTCTTAGAAGAAGATGAGGATGATGATAAACCGGCCCCTCATTTATTCAGATATGACACAAAAGCACGTAATCTTATGGAGAGATACAGATATAACTTCGCACTCGGAGAGGGTCTCTGTTTTGGTCGAGGTCTACGAGTTCCACCTCGTATGGCCTATGTACCGAAAGGGAAACCCGATAACTATTATAGTCAAAGAAGAGGTTTAGGCTATGTTTCCTCTTCCGAGGATGAGTGTTGTTGGCAGGTCATTGATCAAATTTCTAATAAAGGATAAAGATGGATATTCTTCCGATTCTTTAGCCTGGGACTCCGACGCTAGTCCTAGGGATATGTTCAAAAGGCTAATGTCGAATATGGCTATGGTCGACCCTACCACAATAGAGGAAGATGATCAAATACCAACTTGGGAAGACCCTTGGGTTCATCATCTGAATATGCAGTACGGTGATAGATTTGAATAAAAAGAACCCCATATTGAGGACCAAGTAATCCAGGTGAATATAGGTAGCAAGGATAATCCGAAGCTAATATTCATTAGCGACAGCCTCCCGCCTGATGAGAAAAAAGAGTTGATTGCTCTCATTAGGGAATACATCGATGTTTTCGCCTGGAATTATGAGAATATGCCATGGCTCGATCCAAATGTGGCAATACATTGCCTCAATATTAAACCGGATATCAAACCTGTCAAACAACAACAAAGATGGTTTTATCCGTAAATTATGGAGGCAATCGAGTCCGAAGTCAAAAAGCTTATCGACTCAGGTTTCATCAGGGAGGAGCAACATCCTGAATGGCTTGCCAATATTATCCCGGTCCTTAAGAAGAAAGGGGAAATCAGGATTTGTATTGACTTTAGAGACCTCAACACTGCCTGCCCAAAAGATGACTTCCCTCTTCCCATCACAGATGTTATCAATGACAATACGTGTGGATTCGAGAGAATGTCCTCCATGGACGGATTTTCTGGTTATAATCAGATAAAAATACATCCAGATGATGAAAAGCATACTGTATTTAGAACACCTCTCGGTGTTTTCTGCTACACGGTTATGCCATTCGGCTTAAAGAACGCAGGTGCCACATATCAGAGAGCTATGTTAAATATTTTCCAGGAGCATCTCCGAAAGACTGTCGAATGCTACGTAGACGATCTAGTCATGAAAAGTCATGACAAGAATGATCACTTCAAGGACTTGAAGACGATGTTCAACCTGATGCAGACTCATCAATTAAAGATGAATCTTACCAAATCTTTTCTCGGAATGTCCAGTGGCAAATTCCTTGGATTCATCGTCACGACTAAAGGTATTCACATTAACCCTGATAAAGTGAAGGCGGTTAACGAGTTACAACCCCTAAGAAACCTTAAAGAGCTCAGAGGATTATAAGGACGCTTAGCTTACATCCGTCGGTTCATTTCGAACCTTTCGGGAAAATGTCAACCATTCTCCAGGCTTACAAAAAAAGACGTATCATTCGTATGGGACGACGCTTCTCAAAAAGCATTCAAAGATATCAAAGAATATCTCTCGAAACCCCCGTGCTCGTCATAACGAAATCGGGCAAACTGTTCTTGATTTATGTCAAGGCGACGAGCCACTCATTAAGTGCATTACTTACACAAGACGACGATAACGGTCACGAACAAGTAGTATATTATTTAAGCCAGACACTTGTAGGCGCCGAATCTCGATATCCGATGATTGAAAGAGAGTGTCTCACCTTAGTATTCGCTATTCAAAAGATGCGACACTTTTTGGTCAGACAGACTATCTACGTCATCTCCAATGTTAACCCAGTCAAAATATTCATAACACAGCCTGCTTTCATGAATTGGCGGTTAGCAAAATGGGCCCTGCTTCTGTCCCACTATGACCTACACTTTAAGCAACAAAAGTCGGTCAAAGGTCAAGCTATTTGCGATCTCCTGGCAGTTAACCCAACTACAGATACTGCCAAGGTGTACGACGACCTGCCAGATGAAACCCACGAAGCCAACACAACCTTCCATCAACAGGTGTGGCGTTTGTACTTCGACGGTGCCTCTCGAGCAACTAATGTAGCAAGTGCCCCTGGATGTTCTATGATTTCTTCTGGAGTTAGAGTTGTCTTAGTTTCCTCAGGAAAACATGTGATGCCTCGAGCTTACTCGCTGACCGAGCCGTGCTCGAATAACGTAGCCGAGTATAACGCGCTACTTATTGGACTCAGCTTTGCTAAAGAGCTGGGGTCGAATACCTTGGAGCTATCGGTGACTCTCAACTGATAGTTAAACAAGTTCAGGGAGAGTATGAGGTCATAAATCAAGATTTGATATCATACCATAAAGTGGCCGTTGAGACGGTGGAATCATTCGAAGGATTCTTTATCGAATACATTCCGCGCTTACAGAACGCATATGCGGATGCGCTAGCAGCATTAGTAGTATATCTGGCACAACCTCCCGAAATGGAACAATTTGTTACGGTAAGAACTCACCAACTCTTCGTACCAATCTACGATGTAGACAACGGAGGAGATGATATTAAAGAAGTGTATTCAACTCAATTGGAGTTCGAACCCCAAGATTAGCGTTTCCCTATCATCGATTATGTCTTGCATGGAATTTTACCAGAGGATGTGAAGGAAAGGAACTCAATCCGACAAAGAGCACCGAGATTCTACTATAACACAGAGAATCGAACGCTATATCATCGGGGGTATGATGGTTTACTATTACGTTGCTTATCCACTAAAGAGGCAGAAAAAGTCCTTAGAGAGATGCACGAAGGGGTTTGTGGTGCACACCAACCTGGCCCCAAACTTTATGATTGCATCAGAAGGATAGGATACTTCTGGCCCACCATGATCAAAGATGCAGTCGCATATGCCCGAAAGTGTCACGCGTGTCAAGTACGCGCGAATTATATGCACCAACCCCCGGAGCATCTACACCTTTCGGCTACATCATGGCCTTTCGAGACTTAGGGAATGGACGTTGTTGGTCTTATAAATCCCCCGTCAGTCAAGGGCGATCGATTCATTCTGGCGATTACCGATTACTTCTCCAAATGGGCTGAAGCGATTCCGCTCAAAGAAGTAAAGACGAACAACGTCGTTGCGTTCATTAAGCACTACATTATCTACTGGTATGGTGTCCCAAGGCGAATCGTACATGACAACGATCCTCAATTTGTTAGTAATGTATTCATCAAATTTTGCGAAAAGTTCAAAATTCAAAACATCTCATCAACAGCTTACAATCCCACAGCAAACGGATTAGCTGAAGCCTTTAACAAGACAATCATCAAGCTTTTGTTAAAACTTGTGAAGACTAATAAACGAGATTGGAATGATAAACTTAGCAAAGCTCTATGGGCCTACCGCACCACAGTTCGCACGCCTACTGGCGCAACCCCGTATTCTTTGGTATACGGGTGTGAAGCAGTCCTTCCATTAAAAATTCAAATTTCATCTCTTCGAATCGCTCTCACAACCCAGATGATGACTAAAGAGCAACATCAGAAACATCTCGAAGAACTCAAAATGCTCGACGAGAAGCATTTGGAAGCTTAACAACACATTGAGTTCTACCAAGTCAGAATTTCCCGAGCCTTTGATAAAAAGGTTTGACAACAGAGCTTTAAAGAAGGGGACTTGGTCTTAGCTGTCCGATGGCCAATGATCCTTAATTCTAAGAAGAAGGGAAAGTTCGAGCCCAAATGGGAAGGACCATTTGTGGTAGAGATAATTTATTCAAACGGTGCATACCGTCTTATTACCAAGGAAGGCGCCCGACTTATGATGCCGATAAATAATAAGTTCCTGAAGAAGTACTATCATTAGTACATTCAGGACAACCCATGTATCGGGAAGTTCCCATAAGAATACTAAGTGTGGTATTCTTAGGGATAACCCAGTTTCTATAAAAGTAGTAAATAACAAATCCACACTTGGACTCTGAATGTATTCAAAGTTAAAGCGTGTTTTATTATTAATATTGAATTCACCAATTCTCATGAATTCTTTTGCTGAGATAAGATTCGACCATTTTGAGTGATCAATCTTTCCTCACAAAATCTCCCACTGATCAAATCAATTAACGATGGACCCACCAAAATTTCTATCCGCCAATTCTGGGTAATTTTCAAAACTTGATGTGTTATGTCCTGATCACTTAACATCAAAATCCTTCATCGAGTGGTTAGTACAAGTCAATAATTCTACTGCTATCTGTATTCTACTCTCATTGCTTTCAAGTCAAACCTATAAAAGTTAGGACCAAAGCCAAAATCCTTTCTCAATTCCTTCCACGAACGAGAGGTCCACTTTCAAATTGAGCAATAAAACCTATAAAAGTTAGGATTACCTCCAACCTCACTTGGTCAAACCTACGGATAGTTAGGACCAAGATCAGGTCATCCCTTTCGATAAACGAAAGGCTTCCATCTATTCCTGTTCAGCCAAACCTATAAAAGTTAGGGCCAAATCGGAATTTTATCTCAATAAATGAGGAACTCTTTTTTGGATTAAGCAACAAATCCTATAAAAGTTAGGGTTGCTTGAATCTTTCCGATTCTTGGAGTGGAAATCCCACTCCTAGTTTCACATTTCCGGATTCTAGGGGTGGAGATCCCACCTCGAGTCTCCTTTGTAACTGGAGATAGAATATAAATTTTTTCCTCTTTAGTTTTGGGAGATAGAATATAAAATTCTTCCTCTCCCGCTCTGGGTTTATCTTTACCTTTAGAAAAGGCAAATTTCTCAACTTCAAATCCGCGCACTTCATGCACGGAGAATTTTATCTCAAACCCTAAAATAGAGATAAGTCTGCATCTAACACATGCTACCGGTTTAGTCTTTCACCGAATAAAAAAACACTAGAATACGAGTCTGGGGAATTTTATCTTGAAGCCTAAGTAAGGATGAGTCAGCGCCTAACACGCGTTGTTGGGTAGTCTATTCCCGAGACAAGGATAAAGTCTACGTATTCAATATCGTAGCACTGAAATAGTTAACTCTTTCAGCATAACGTCACATGTGAGACGGGTTTTCATAATTCACATACTAGTCCTATTCAAATGGTAGTCGGTAAAGGCATATCAAATCTGTTGAAGGCTGAGGATTTACCAAAAGTCCAAAGTCTACGTCTAACGCACATTGCCGGTTTAGTCTTTCACCGAGTAAAAAAGACACCAGAGTCTAAGTCTGGGGAATTTTATTCCGAAGCCTAAATAGGGATAAGTCAGCACCTAACATGCGTTGTCGGGTACCACGTTCCCGTAAGAAATGGTGAAGTCTATGTATTCAGAGTCATAGTACTAAGTCTAAGCGAATTAATTCTCTTATCATAACGTTACATACGGAACGGACCAAAACAATCTGCATGCTAGCCCGACTCAAACGATAGTCGGTAAAGGCTAATCAAACCCGTTGATAGCTGAGGGTTTGCCAAAAATCCTATAAATATTATGGTTGATTATTCCAAACAGAGTAGGGCATCATAGTAAAAGAGGTATAATGAACGAAAAGAAATATATTCTATTAATGAAAATTGAGTTTGTAGGTACAAAGTCACAATCAATCTACATGAAGCTTGTGACTACGGACTCGCTGTTCAAGTCTAATCAATTCCTCTGTATAAGCTCGCTCAAGCTCACGCTGTAATTCAACCTTGAAGGATTTCTTGGTAAGGGATAATGTTTTCGCAGCCTCTTCTTCCATCTTGGCTAACTTCAGTTCCGAGAGCCCCAACTTTCCGAAAATCACGACCTGTGAGCGCTCCAAATCAGCCTTCATCATCTCCATGATAACTAAGGCCTCCTCCTCTGCCTTGAGCTCCTCTTTGAGTCGTTCTATTTTAGCTTCGCCCGACGTAATAGAGGATTTGAGTTGACACAAAGATGTTTGTTTCTCAGCAAGGGCGGCTTTCATCTGATCCACTCGACTTTGTTGCGCTGGAATCTTAAGCCCAGCGGAGGCTCGAGTGTCGTGTCATACTTGTAAACGAGACTCCATCTGGGCGGCTATGTACGTTGAAGTACCAGTAGTCTTCAACTCTTGTAATCGTTGGAACTCGCACTCTAGCCGATCCAAATCACCAGCTATAGCTTGCGCCAGATCCAGAGAGCCCGCTTTCTCTATAGCATTTATTTTGGCGGAAAGCGCTGATCGAAACTAATGGAAGGAAAGTCCCCTGACGAGGAGTTTATCAATCATCGCATTCACAAAGAAGAAGAGAGAGCCGATTTCCATGCAAAGCAGAGCTTGATCTGGGTCATCATCAGATAACAGAGCCTTGACCATATCATTGAGCCGAGGAGACGGAAGCAGAGCTTGATCTGGGTCATCATCAGATAACAGAGCCTTGACCATATCATTGAGCCGAGGAGACGGCCCTACAAGGAAAAGAGGATATAAATACCTTTGAAACCTTAGCCAAAGTTCTAAATCAGCATCGGTGTAAGAATTTACCAAAGTCAAGCGATGTTTCTTCAAGTTGATGGCCCGCACTTGGTTCTGCCGGCACGACCTCTTGAACTTTTAAGATCGTCGCAGATGTCGTAAACATTGATGTACCAACTTCGTTAGTTGGTCTCACAGCCTCTTCAACAGGACTAATCCCCATAGCTGTAGTTGTCGCTTCGGTCGTAGGGATTATGAGATGAGTTAGAGCAACTGATGATTGAGCTTCTATGATAATTCCTGCCATCAGCAAGAAATCAAGACCCTCAGGATCGTCAGATATCCTAACAATAGTAGTTGCATCAGTCTCAACGACTGGTCCTACAAGCATGACTCCCTTACGGTTAAGTAAAACTGATAAGGGAATAACTTTCACAGAAAGACAAAATTCATACCCGTAGAGGAACCAGGCTCGATGACCGGTTCAATAGTATTGATGACTAGTTCAGCAGTTTTGATGACTGGTTCGATAGCATCTCGACAAGTTTGTTCTGACAACATCTCGTTGAGCAGCCTATCGCTAAGACCCGAAGAATCTTGTATGGGATCAGATAGAGGTGTGTCGGCTGCATTGTGAATGGTTCCTTTATCACTTGGGTCTTCCATCAAAATGTCTACAGAAAATTCTAAGTGTTAAGACACAGAAAGGAAAGTTGAAAAAATTAACAATGGAAGGGGATTAAATTTACCTCCGGTGGTAATAGCATGCTCTTCGGTCTCAACATCAGTAATGGCCTCTTGTAATTTTTCTAAAAGAGCCATAAGCATATAATCAATTAGAGGAGGGACGAACTCTGAGTCGTTTAATACCCGAGATTGCCATCTAAAAGGTGTACTACCGGTAATAGAAGTACCTGGGCTAGCAATCACCATAGACAAATCGGTTCCTATAATGGTACCTTCACCGGTGTTAGGGGCCACACCTATTTTAGCACCCGCCAGATCCTGACCCACAGCCTCATCTGCTTGTGGCACGAAGCAAGATCCTCCGAAAAAGTCTAAGTCGGGAGAAGGGGGATTGTACTTCATTGCACCTTCATCATGACCCTCTAAAATATAAGATCCGCTAAGTCTGAAGCTTTGTAGAGGAAAAGGATGAAAAGATGACAAGAGTTAGAATATTACCTTCCCCACCAATAGGTGCATCGCCGACCACCTTCGTTTGAGAAGCCTGAGGTTTAGCGTGGCGCTTAATGGTCAACTTCAGTCATTTTGTAGGTCAGGCCTCTTTAAGATCCACAAGTCTATCCTGTGTTGATGTGGCACACAGCTCAATATGCGATTCTGCTTGAGTTGTAGCCCGAGATCGAGCACGAGTGACGAGGCTACTTCTCTCTTCTTCCCTCTCGGAACCTACATCTGAAAGTTCAACCATCATTCTATTATAAGTAGGCAAAATTCTCCACTTCTTTTGAGCTTTAAGTCGGCGAGCTCGATCAACGATCAATAGATCCCATAGATCTTTATAAAAAGACTCAGACAAACCTACTATATGTTCCTCGAAGTCGTTGTTAACCTCCATAGAACCACCAGCAGCGATTTCATCCTCTTCGGAAGTCTCCTCGTCGGAAGCGAACGATCCCTCTTCTACTTCCTCTACTTTTTGCTTACCCTTGCCCGAGGGACTAGCAAGCTTACTGTCGTGCTTCCTTCATTCTTGCAGATTTTCTCGAACCATCCTCTCAGCAGTACGCGATGCAGCTTCAGCCATCAACTCCTAAATTGACCTTAGAGGGATGGGTTCATTAGCAACCATAATCCACTTGCAACATAGATATGTGAGCTCTAAGCAGCGGTCAATATTCGGAAGACTGAATTTGGCACTGGTACAGCCCGTCACATTCTACAGCCAAGCACGAGTGCCGTCCACTAACCCATCGCGGGTATGAAACTATCGGTTCGGATTCCCGATGTATAACTGGTCATATCCAAATTGACGGGCAAACCGACACGGCAGATAAGGCTCTAAATAGCAGCGCTCCTTCACTCAAAAAATGAGGTGGCCTGGCCTTATGTTCATGAACCATCTGAAATAACCAACATCGAGAGAGGTCCGGTCAGCTCCAGGCGCTTCTACATCGGTAAACATCCCACCATATTTGCTGGCAAATCGAGGAAGGCATGGATTGATCACCCAACCCTTGTGCATGTGCAAGCTCTTCCTAACTTCCGAGAAGTCCCGAGCTTTCCATCGACACTCCTCGTATAGTTGTAGCAAAGCAGTGGACAGATCTGCATTAGTAGGAGGTGACATCAAATCAGGGTGATGAAGAACCATCCACCCTATCAGATAGGTGTAAGGGAGCACTGCCTACGCTGTAGGGATCATCGCGGATGGGGTCTCCTCAGTTTGAGTAAAAGCTGTAACCACTTGACAAAGCCCGTGATGAATGCCGGCAATCATTGTTGGCAAAAGAGATAAGCTCCTTCCGTAGGCAAGCTGGACAGCGTGAAATAACACTTCTATCGACAAGGCATCCGAGTTTTGATATGGCACCACGCACTTCTTCAATCAAAGTGCGATGTAACCGACCAACAAAGTCTTGGGTGGATGGACTTCTCCGCTTGCAACAAGAAGGTCTTGAACTTAGTTCCTGCACAAAATCTACCTTGGGCACTCGCAATGGTGTAAGATCGGGCGCCGTATTTTTCAGCCAATTTGTTGATCTTCGAAGGAGTTAATGGTTTCCGTTCACAAACAGCTTCACCGGTTCTCTACAAATTCTTGAATAGGTAACATGAGAATTGCTTCAAGCTTATTTGAGGAGACTTTTTCTTCGCAACTGGGTTAGTTCTGGCTAAAGCAATCTGATAATGACACGTGAGTTCCCATAACATATCGTATTGAGCGGGCTTATGGATTTCTAATTGATGTAGCTCCCGGTTGGAGGAAAAATATTCCTGATACGGCATATCTTCCATTTGTAATCCGGAGACTTTATGCATCTCATGGAAGGGCAGTCCTAATTCTCCGTTCCGGGTAAGAAAGGTGTTGGTATCTGGATTGTACAGCTCTATTAATCCCATGAAATGGAGAGCGTTCACCGATAATCTGTATTGAGTGGCGCGAATAGCTTCATATAATCTTATCAAACTTAATTCGGTACCCCACCGGTGGAGGATATAACCTGTCATCCGGCCCCACCATGATTTGTTTGAAGAATGAGACCAACTAAAGCCAAAAAATTCGGCCATCACACAAAGTTCAACCAAATTTTGGTTTTTTACCCAAATTCAAGAACTAGGGTTTCAATTATTGAATCAAAGCTTAGAGAATTAGCTAAAATTGAAGTGAGGAAATCAAAGCCATAAGGAGAGACTTACCCAAGTTTCAAGAAGATTGGAGCTTGAAGAAGAAGAAAATCCCAAATGGCCAAGCCCTAGCTTGTGAAGAGATGAAAATTCGGCCAAGCTCTGGAACTTCTCAAAAGCTTTTTGATCTTAGCAAAGTTGAGGAGTTTGAGAGTTCTTAAAGGAGAAGGATTTCTGTAGTAGAGGAGTTCTTGAAGAGATGGAGTTTTGGGGAAGAAGGAACCGAAATAGCAGAGAAAAGATGGCTGGAACCGAAATAGAAGAAATGGAGGAGGATTAAGTCCCCTATTTCGACCAACCCAACCCGCTTTTATGCGGGTCGGATCGCTGCCCGACCCGCAAGCACGCGGGTCGGATCAAATCTAACCCATGTACGCGGGTTAGACTTGATCCGACCCACGTTCGCGCGGGTCAGATCGATCTGACCCGCATTCGCGTGGGTCAGACTCGATTCGGCGTCCATTTCATTGTATTCTCGCGGTATTTTCACTCACATTCGGAATATTCGAGACCCGATTTTATATTTATGGGTGGCTTCACGGCATTTTCGCCTATTTTCAGAATATTCGGGATCCAATTTTATATTTCCAGGTGGATTCGCGACATTTTTGCCCACTTTTAGGATATTCGAGACCTACTTTCATACTCCCGGGTAATTTCACGACATTTTTGCTCATGTTCGAGATATTCAAAATCCACGGACGCTCCAATGGGTATATGAGTGTAAACTGTTTCCTACTTTTGATGGGAAGTTCCTAGAGAATATTACGTGTAATAATTCTTAAGGATAACCAGGCAACCTCCGATGGGTACACGAGGTTAAACTGATTCCCGAAACTCCCAGGAGTATACGAGTATAAACTAGTCCTCCTCACGTCAACACGAAACCCTAGGGTCAATGCCGGTCAATGCGTAATCCTAGGTCAATGTCGGTCAACACGTTGTGAGGAGAGTCAACACCGATCGATACAAAACTCTGGAGTCAATGCCGGTCAACGCGTTGCGACACATATAACTAGTTCAAAAGTTAATAAGATGGGTCGAATTCGACCTACCCATTCCAGTTCAAGACTTCAACAATGGTCAGACGATAAACGCAGCACCGGGAAAAATTTTAGCTATTCGACAAAATACAGAATAGGCTGAAATATGGAGAAGCCAAGAATTAAAACCAGCTGTAGGTCCTTTAATACCGATTAAAGGTGGGGGTCTATCATATCCAAAGCATTTTAGACTCCTCTATAAAAGAATGAGGCTGAAACAGTTTGGAGGGGATATCTGTAGGCGTCTAAAATTGCCTATGGGAGGCCACACGTCAGCTCACGCGCTTCGATCAATATGTGCGCGTCAACCAGCTCGCGCGCGTTAGTCAACACACGTGTGTCAATCAGCTCGTGCGCGTCGGTCAACACGCACGCGTCAATCAGTTCGTGCGCGTCAGTCAATACGCGCGCATCAACCAGCTCGTGCGCGTTAGTCAACATGCGCGCGTCAATCAGTTCGTGCGTGTCGGTCAATACACGTGCGTCAACTAGTTCACACGCGTCAGTCAACACGCGCACGTCAACCAGCTCACGCGCGTCCGTCAACATGCGCACGTCATCCAGCTCATGCGCGTCGGTCAACACGCGCACGTCAATCAGTTCGTGCGCATCGGTCAGCTCGCGCACGTCAGTCAACATGTGCGCGTCAATCAGCTCGTGCGCATCGGTCAACACGCGCGTATCAATCAACACGTGCATGTCAACCAATGCGTACATCCCTAATTAGCCGACGCGTTCGACGTTCAGTCCCGCAACGAAGCGTACAAGTCAGCAAGTCGACCAAATACTTGAAATAGTGAAAAGTACAAGTCTCGGAAAGAAACGCGCCAAAAGAGAAAGGAATTCGGCAGAGGCGACGGACCCGCGCCGCGCTGATGGCTTCAGACCGACCCGCGCCAGCGCGGGTCAGATCTGTCTGACCCACGCAAGCGTGGGTCAGACCCTACTAACCCGCACCCCCGCGAGTCAGCAGTGTCCGTCGCGCTGTTTCGACCCCCGGACGCGTTTTCAGCGGTTTTAAAGTAGTTTTCGTAGGATTTATCTGTTCCAGGGGTTCCCAACCGAATTGATATCATCAACAAACATGGTTAGGATGTTATTAACTAAAGATAAGGCCGAATCACTCATTCTTATCCAAATAACCGCACCCGAGGCCTATAAATATGAGCCCAATGCCTCCATTTTGCAGATCGAGAATTTTATCAAGACGAGGTGCTGCTGGATTGAAGAGTCAAGGAGCACAAAATTTCAGCAAAGGCCAACGAGATCCCGGCGAACTTCAGCATAGAGGAGAAGTCATTCGAAGGATCTGAAGCCCCATACGTCCGTTCCTTGAGATTAGGCTTTGTCTTAATCTTGAGAAGAGCTACTGATTTCGCTTGGTCGATTTTAGCGCTTCAAGCAAATACCCCCTTGGTGAGGTAGGAGCTCCGTCAATTTTCTGTCAACCGGATCCGATCTGCGGTCGTCCACGAATAAACCCCGACACCGGCGAAGAACCCACGCAAGCAAGAGTCGATAAACGGATCTTGTGTTTATTTTCAAGAGAGTTGTAATTTTTATTTTCGTTATTTGAATTCATTTGTAAACGACTAAAGTTTTAATGAAATCAATGATGAAGGCGACTTTCAGCGAAAACAATCTAACTACTGGCTTCCTTCTTATTCTAATGACCCTCTCAAACCCTTGGAGGAGAAGCAAGGGAGGATGAAGTCTTTATTGAACGAGCAGAGCTGGAGATAGGGATAGGAATCTTAGGAGCCTCAAAAAGAGAAGGATCTATAGAGACTCCTGGACAATGGGTTAGGCTAGAAGGTGGACCTGTTATAATTATGTACACTTTCAAGAGTTTGTTTTCTAATAGAACCGCACTACTCACATGCGGTCGGTTTTGACCTTATAATACATAGAAAGAGAAGGATCTATGGAGACTCCTGGATGATGGGCTGGGCCGGTTATAATTATGTATACTTTCAAGAGTTTGCTTTCTAATAGAACTGCGCTACTCGCATGTCGTCAGTTTCTTTTTTTTTTCCTTTTTTTGGGGTGTGTGTGCGTGGAGAGGAGGGGGTGGGGGGGATTTCAAAGCCCCCCACCCTAGAAAATAAAAATAAAAAAACCACCTAAATGTGTGGTCAGATTCATTGTATACTTTCAAGGGCATTATCAGCTTGACTTGACTTGGTCCATCTTCTTCTTTCCAATTATTCTTTAAGATCTGGCCCTCAATTTGATTTTCAGTTTTGATCCAAAGCATTGCTAAACCTTACCATCAATTCATCTTCTTTCATATTTTGTTCCATCATCTTCAGCCCTTCTTTCATTTTTCGTTGTAATTTTTTACTAATTCTTTCAAAGAGAAATTATTCTTGTACTATTTACCAACCATTACCAAACTCTCTGCTGATCTTTGCAAAGATCAGAGCTACCGGCGATTGCGACTCAATGGGTTTAGTGAATCGACGGATGGATTTCTGACTAACACAAGAGGAAAAACATTTTTAAGCTTTTTATATAACACTTTTTTAAAAAATTAAATTAAAATGTTCAGTGCCAAGGAAATCTCTTAAATTACTGCGCTACTTAATCAGTCAAAGGGAATTAGATGTGTAAGCACACGGAATGAGATCATTATTAAGAGAACAAAGGAATTAGAGACAGGGCCGGGCCTGGGCTATGGCAGGGGGGCGCAACTGCACATGGCCCCCGCTGAAAGGGGGCCCCAAGATTTTATAGTGTCCATTAGTTTATTAAATTTTGTATGACCTAAAATCTGGCCCAATAATATTTATAAGCTAAAACTTAGTCATTGAATTGAAATATTGAATTGCCTTATTAATTGCATTATTGTCGTTTAAGTTGCCAAGAAACACGGGATTGATTTAATCAATCAAACTAACTAATCCCTCCTATAAGGCTATAATGCAAATCTGGAGAGTAGACTCCTCTTTTTTTGCAACAAATTTTATTCAACCGTTTGACATGTAATTTTTTAACCGTTTGATATTTAATTTTTACTCCACAAAATGAGTTGATTTCTCGTTTAGGCCTTGCTGTTAGGAGCTCTATCATTAAGAAAATTAAAGAAGCAAAATATTTTTCTGTAATTCTTGATTGTACTCCAGATATAAGTCATCAAGAACAAATGGTCCTAGTTGTACGTTGTGTGAATATGTCCAGTAATCAAATAAAGATAGAAGAGTACTTCTTGGAATTTGTGAAGGTAGATGATACATCTGGACTGGGGCTCTTTAATGAATTGTTAAGTGTATTACAATTACTTGATCTTGATGTTGATGATATTAGAGGCCAAGGTTATGATAACGGTTCTAACATGAAAGGTAAACATCAAGGTGTTCAGAAAAGATTACTTGAAATTAATCCGAGAGCATTATATATGCCATGTGCTTGCCATAGTCTCAATCTTACTCTTAGTGATATGGCACATTCATGTGTTAAAGCTATCTCATTTTTTGGAGTTGTGCAACGTATATATTCATTATTTTCGAGTTCTACTAAGAGGTGGAAGATTTTAATTGATAATGTTCCATCATTTACTGTGAAATCTTTGTGTAATACTCGTTGGGAGAGTAGAGTGAAAAGTGTAAAAGCCATTAGATTTCAAGCTCCTCACATAAGATTGGCTTTGTTAGAATTATATAAAACTTCAGAAGATGCGAAAACAAAGAGTGAAGCTGAAAGTTTGGTCACTGCAATTGAGAACTTTGAATTTTTACTTGGTATGATTATTTGGTATGATGTTTTGTTTGCTATTAACATGGTTAGCAAAAAAATTACAAAATAAAAATATGAATATTAACACTACTATGAATCAGGTGAGAGACGTGATGTTATATTTTGAAAATTTTAGAAATGATGGGTTTGAGAAGAGTTTGGATATTGCTAGAAGTGTTGCATTTGATATGAATGTGGATCCTACATTTCCAACAAAACGTCGTATCATTAGGAAAAAACAACCTGGTGAAACTGATCATGATGAAGAAATACAATCCACAGAGGAATCTTTTAGAGTTAATTATTTTTTAATTGTTTTGGATATGGCAATCAATTCATTAAAAGAGAGATTTGAACAACTAAAGACATTTGAAAGTATTTTTGGGTTTTTATGTGATTCAGATACTTTGAAGTCATTGGATGATAGTAAATTAAGAAATTGTTGCAATCATCTTGAAAGTGTTTTATCTCATAATGATTCATCTGATATTGATCTTAATGATATGTTTTCTGAATTAAGAGTGCTACAAAAAACTTTACCAGAAGTGTCAATGACAGCAATCCAAATTTTGGAATTTGTTAAGCAAGCTGATTGTTATCCAAATGTTTCAATTGCCTATCGAATCTTATTAACTGTGCATGTATCTGTAGCAACAGCGGAGAGAAGTTTTTCAAAATTGAAGTTGGTCAAAACCTACTTGCGTTCAACAATGGCACAAGAAAGATTGAACAATTTGGCTATTCTAAGCATCGAGAATGAGATGTTACAAGACATAGACGTTGATTGTATTATTAATGACTTTGCATCAAATAATGCTCGAAGAAATTGTTTTAAGTAATTTTGTAATCTTATATTCATTTCATTTCAATAAAATATCTTTGTTATAAATAGACAGTTTATCAGTTAAGGGCCCCATTTTTTAATTTTGCCTAGGGCCCCAAAAATCTCAGGACCGGCCCTGATTAGAGATAGGAACTAAAAAGAACTTTATTTCAAAGCAATTAAGAAGAATATATAATGAAAGTCAATTCGGATATTCAAGATAAAGCCCATGCTGTTATTAATTGTTTCATATATTATAACCTAGCCTGGTTTATAATAAACCTGAACTACGATTGATTCCAAGGCTTCTTCACCGTCACTCCTGTGGAACTTCAAGCGAAAAATAAAAATTGTTATTCAGTGACATTGGTTGCTTGTTTTTGCTTTAGGGAGGTCCCACATAAAGCTAAAATGAGCTTGCATTCTTTGGAGGGGGAGCACATTTTCCCATCAAGTCTCATCTTCACGCAGAAAGTTGTGGACAAACTTTGAAACAAAAAGAACCAACAAGACTGCAAGGTGTTCAAAAATTTGGACCAAAAGCCAACAAGGCTGCAATTTCTTTGGGATTCACAAAATGTACCCTTTCTTGTTATGTTCACAAAATGGAGTTCAAAAAGTAAAATTGATAAATAGGAAGGTAAACTACTTAAGTTCTGAAGGTAAATCTGAAAACATGATAGATTTAAGGGGGTATATTGATAAAAAAAACACAACATTTCTCTTTTATTTGTGCTTTAACTATATTCGTCACTTACATATTTAATACTTCGAAATTAGTCCCTCAAATCACTGAAATGCTATTAGGTTTCTCATTTCTTCTAACCGACACCAACTCTTGATTGGAGGCAACGGCGGAGCCAAGACCTATTAGGCAGTGGGGGCGAAAATTTTTAAATAAAATATAACATAAGATGTCATTGCTTCAAAAAAACTCTTGACATTATCTTGGTAGTTATGATCTTTTTAAAATTTATCCATAACCTATTTAAAAATATATTACTAAACTATTTTTTGTATAATTATAAATAATAAACTATTACTATAAATTGAGATTAATGATAATAACATAGAAAATAAAAATTTTCCGCTAAAAAACTATGCTTTACCCACTATGTCACAAGTTCTGCTCTTATGCAAAAATAATTGTAATAAAATACTATGCAAAGTATTTAGAACATATAAAGCTTAAAGATTGTACCTATTTGTTTCCAAAATTCAAAATCATTCTATCTCTCCTGTACTCGCACCTTTCGTTTTCATTTTCTCATGAAACGGATTAATCCATAATGACGACAAAGTAAGAGGGATCAATTAGATATAATTAGTATTATTTAATGCGATTTGGATTTAACTTAATAAGCCTTATTAAACTAATTAGGTAAAAATCCATTATATTTAACAATATGGGCTCTATTTAAAGGACATGTCACTATAATAAAAAGTATAATCATTCTCCCTTTAAAAGAGTGAGTACTAGAAAAACTTTTATTTCTCAAAAATGCCTTTCATCTTTCATGAAATTAACCAATTTACTTTATTATCATAACACACAATCTTACTAAATCACATTAATTAAAGGTTTATATTATAGTATAAATATTCTTTATATTATTAAATAAATTAAATCTAATATAATAATTAAATCAGTTATCATAATAGTATTAGATTATCAAGCATGTGATGTTTTAATATATTGTAGGAATTATTATTTATGTAATGATGCAACTCCAATTAGATTATAATAGTACAAATTTATATTAAACATTAGATTTTTAATAGTATAAGATTATAATTAAACATTAATTTTTTTAGTGCTTATCAACTACAAATAAGGTTTATATTTCATCTAGAGTGGTTTTAAATAAAAATTGAAATAATTAATTATGTAACTCTAATTAAATTAATTAATTAATCATTATCTAATCGGCTTGTTAACAATAACTTGGTGTTTATATGCGCATATGTAAAGACATAGATGAAACGTTTTATTCAAACTTCAATAGTTTATAGTGTCTGTGAGACACAAACCAAGATAGAAAATAGTTCATACTTCTGTAATTCTACCTTAAGTAGTCCCCACAAACTTGAAAATAGTTCATACTTCTGTAATTCTACCTTAAGTAGTCCCCACAAACTTAGATTTTCTAATGAGTGAAAATTTGATGTCCTTCTAACCCCACAAACTTAGATTTTCTAATGAGTGAAAATTTGATGTCCTTCTAATGGAAACATTTCATAAAAAAAGAAAATTAGTAGTTTGGAAAGCTTCTTTTTGTGTATTAACACATTTGACAAGTGAGCTCCTTTTGATACCTTCAACAAATTATCACGAACCCCTCCAACTTCCAGCTATTTCATCACACTCTCTATATAGTCTCATTCCCAGGTCCCCCCTCTACCACTCTTCACATAATAAAGATTAGGTTAAATCAAATGATTAAAGTATCCAAGTTCTACTTTTTCCCCCTCTGCTACTCTTCTTTGCTCTGCCAATGCAAGGAAATTAAAGGAAGACGGATAGTTTGAATAGTAAAAGATTTTGCTTCTGCCATTAAGGTAAGCTCGGTATTAGCGGTGAGGTGAATTCGATGAAGGTGGTTGTAGCGAGCTTGGCAATTTCGATAGTATGGCCCGGAGACGATGTTAGAGGATGTGGAGAAGCTAGGTTCGATGGTCAATTGTGGTTAATTCGATGAATATGATGGGTCTGACAAAGGAAGTAGTGGCAAGTATTCGATCGAGGAAGGGGATGTGGATTTGGAGGTGGTGGTGAAGCTTTCAGTGGAGAAGGAGGGTGTTGGAGGAGCTCGTCATGAAGTTGGGACATGATCAGTTCTATCCATTCACATTTTTTAGTACTTCTGTGCATGGATAAATGCATTTATATTATCTAAATTGAAGTTTCAGTGTAGTGTGGTGTGTGTTGTCATAATTGGAGAAACTCATTTCTTATTCACTTCTCTTTGTTTCTTTTTCATCTTATATAGGAAAAAATAAGATTAACGTACTTTCTTTTTTCATATACAGTGGGATGACTATGCGCGCAACTTTATTTAGGGATTTGGCTACAAATGAAGGATAAATTCTTGAAGCTGAAATCAAAGATAAGTCGGTAATAGCATTATCAGATTTTAAATCTCTATATATAAAGGTACATAATTTATTATTGAAATTCTTATTAAAGACAGGTAAACATAAAAGTCATTCAATAATTATCTCAATTTTGCAGGGGAGACAAGCATATCGTTACAAATTATATCAACAATATGTATCAACCCAAAAATACAACTAGCTAAAGAATTAAGGGAATGGTAAGTAGAACAAGCATACTTTCATATAACGCAATAATGAAATAGTATTATATTTTAATCTAATGTGCAGGTTTCATTTGGAAGAAGCCACAAAATCAAAAGGATCTCCACCAACGATTTTTATAAATTCAAAAGAAATTCAAATTAGTGATATTATACTTACATCGTAGAATTCGATACATGTACAATATTAGAAACCTATTCTTATTAACACATTTAAATCTAACTAAAATTTGTCAATATACAGACACGTTATTGCACATTTAAGGCAAAGATAACTACTATTTTGAATATTCTCGGGCCATGGTTCAATGCTTGCAAAGACTACAACAAGAAGGTAGATAAAAATGTCAGTAAAGAGCGTATGAATGATAAATGCCGCTGAATCATTAATGACTCAGTACCAATGTTAAGTAATATATATTTTTTTATGGCATGAACATATTAAAATACAATGTTAACTATCTCTAGAAATCGACAATGAAAACTACAGATACTTAGTTAAGATTCTCATGGAAAATAACACGTATATTGCAAGGGTAACACTGTTTGATGCAACAAAAACTTTTATTGGATGCACAACAGAAAAATTCATTATAGAAAAAAGAGATAATCCTTAACTCTATTCAAGTAATAATTTAGAAAATCAAAAAAATTCCATATATATCAAAATAACATTTTTTTCTCATTAAAACAGAAAAATAATCGAAGTTCATATTTTTAGAAATTTGTGTTCAACATCGAAAAACGTTCAAATTCCTGGTGAAGTTAGATAAAAAACAAAAGATGAATGAGGCGAAGAAAATATAATAGCACAAGAAATCCAACTCCTTCCTGATATTACAATCGACGTAGATAAAGAAGGTGCTACTCTAGAATTATCCTGGAAAAAGATAAATGTGGAGAAAGATTGATCTCAGTTCAATTAAAATATGAAATAAAAATAATAAATGATAATATTTTTGATCATTTTATATCATATCTTAATTTTTGAGTAGAATTAGAAATTTTTATAAAGGATTTTCATATAACATTATTAGTAGTTTTGTATGCTTATGTGATTGCTTTCATCACATAAAATTATACTATAGTTACCATTATTATTTAGTTTTCGTCTTTTTATTACTGCTTTTGGACAATTATAGGTGTATTTCCCTGTCTTTTCTGTAATTGGTATGTTTTGTTCTTCAAATTTCATTGTAAATTTCTATATGGGATTGCTCTAATCTTATTGTTTTTGGACATTTACTCTCTAATTGTAAAGTTCTATGATGCGCAATTATTTAAAATCTTTATGTTTCTTCGAGTTCGTTCTAAATTTGTTTATAGGTTTGCTTTAAATTTACTGCTTTGGGACAATTACTCTATGACTGCAATGTTCTTCAATGCGCACTTGATTAAAATCTTCATGTTTCTTTGAGTTTCATTATAAATTTCTTTATGGGTTTGCTCATATCCTACTACTTTTCAATAATGCGTATTATTGTATAGGTTGATTTTTATTATCTCATGTAAGAAGAGGCATCTCGGAACCATTCCTTGTAATTTATTTTTATATGATTATTATGGTTGAGTAAAATTGTTTATTATAAAACATGAGTTAATAATGTTCCAATGTGTTGTGCAATTTTATTTTTAATGTAATAAGAAATGTGGTTTCTTTTTTACTAGAACATTAGTTCATAATGATATTGCTATTCTTACTTGACTCCATATTATATATTGGGATTAGTAGAGTTTGGAATATGACATAAATTATTAATTTAACTTATTTTCTTTTACTATTCTACTTGAAGATATTATTATGTCAATTCATATTTTTTTTCTTAAGAAACCAATTAAGATGTCTCGGTTAAGCTTATAATATCCAAAAAAGTTGTGCAAATTCTACTTTTAATGCAATAAGAAATGTGATTTCTTTATCGCTATAACTATAATTCATAATGACAATTACAATATCTCAGTTAGGTACATTCATCCCAAGTAAGCTTAAAAATCAATTACATTGATTTTTAATAATATTTAAATAAAAATAATAGTAAATCTAGTAATTCAATTTTACATATTTTAACTCGAGATGAATCTGGCTTACTTATAGTAACAAAATAAATATAAAAAATATTTTGATATTTTACCACGTGCATTGCACGTGCATAAAAACTAGTTTATTTAAACTTAGAAGTGGGTTATAATAAAATAAAAATGTAAATACCATCATAGTTATGTGCCTAAGAGACCAAGTGGGGGCAAATACTTAGCTAGGGTCTTAGTATTAGATTTATTGCATCGGAGGGGTATATAGCAAAAAAGGTTTTTGAGTGGGGGCATTTACCACACTTGCTTGAATATGGTTCCACCACTGATTGGAGGGGTTAATTTGAAACCGCTCCAAGAATTGAGGGACCTCATAACAATGTTAATGATCGATCGACTAGTTTTAGAATATTAAAAATTTAATGTCCTAATGTTGAAAAAAACTATTTCATTTGGCAAGGAGTTGAAAAAGGGTTAAGGGGGTTCAACCCCTTGGTAACTCGCTAAACGAGTTAATAAGGTCAAAGGGTGTTAACAAATTCGCATAAAGAGGCAGATTAAGAGTTATTCCCTTCGAAAGTTTTATTATGGTTGGTGATCATTCTGGGATAAAATAGATCAGATTGGAATCAATTTGAGATCGATTCGCAGTTTTAGTCTCGGTATCGCGAGTCTGTTGAAATCTATCATATTTTTATTTTTAGAAACTTTTCTATTGATCAGATGGGCACACGGTTTGCGTCATTAATCTTAAAATGTCGAGACCGTATTATGGGTAAAGTTTCGTTGTGTTTTGACAACGGAGACGAAACCTATCTGTCTCACTCCTATACTATATATATATATATATATATATATATATATATTATTATATATATATTAATAGAGAGAGAGAGAGAGAGAGAAGAGAAATATGGGTTGCTTGGTACTAGCACAAAAAGTTGTGGCTTGGTCAGTGAGGTGTCAAATCCTCCTCACTTCATTCAAATGCTTTTTGGGACCACATTCACATTGGTAATGAGTGGATGGGGATGTGAGCACGATCACTCACCAAGCAGCAAAATTAGTGCTTGGCTACCAAGCATACCATGATTTCTTATATAGTATATATATATATATATATAAGTATAATATATATTATAATATACTTATATATATATATATATATATAATATTATATATATATATATATAATATATATTATATATTATATAATATATATATTTAAAACCCTATCTCTCTCTCTCTCTCTCTCTCTCTCTCTTCTCTCCTTCTCGGTCTCTCTCTCTCTCTTTCTCTCTTCGCCCTTCTCTCTCGTCTCTCTCGTTTCGTTGAGCAGCAGCCGCCTCTCCCCCTCTCTAACCCTAAAAATTTTCGTTCGATTTTTGAAAAAAACTTTGTGAAGCAAAGTTTTGGAGGAGGATTAGAGCAACAACTTTTGTGAAGCCACTTCGTATGAATCATCCCTTTGAGAGATCAAAACCTCTTCTAAAGGCAAGTTCATCTTCTCCAAACCCATCTCCATTTTTCTTTGTTTTTATTAGATTAAACCCTAAATTGATGAAAAGAATTTTAGATCCGATCACTAAATAAAGAAAAAATATAATCTTGATGACTAGAACATTAATTATTTGCTAATTGATGAATTGGTTAGGATTAGAACCCTTATTAATCAAGTTAAATTTGATTAGTGATGTTTAGGGAAATTTGATCACCAAACCATGTTTTTGTTTGATGTAAACTTGTTAGGCCGAGCCCCCATTAAACTTAATTTAAGATTTAAATCGTGATTTACAACCCATGTTGAGATTTTACAAGTTTTTGAGAAAATCGATTAACTGCGGACACTACAGACTACACTCCATGTTGCGTTTTTACTGAGGTTGCTGAGAGTGTTAGTCCGACGAGCCGCTTGACACTGAAAATGACTACACTCTACAGTATGCAATACTCTGTAGGATGCCCTAGTGGGTAGTCCGTACCGCATGATGATGCGATGAGGCCGATGTGCAGTACATGTAGGTTGCCTTAGTGAGTAGTCCGTCCTGCATGGTGATGCGATGAGGCCGATGCACTTATACTATGTAGGATGCCCTAGTGGGTAGTCCGTCCCACATGATGATGCAATGAGTCACAGGATTTTGCGAGCGATAACACTCTGTAATATTTGATTGCCTGAGTCTCAGGTGGGTACTGATAATGGACGTAGTCCAACATTGAGGTATACTTTGCGACGATGCATATTTTTGATAAGGATTACACTGAATGGTGTATTTGTTCCCGTGCTACCTACCTGAAGGTAGAGTGAGATACTGTGATTCGACACGCTTGTCATGTTCCAGTTAAGGTTTGGTAATGTATTTCTTTATAGCTTATTTATAGGAAAGGGAGTTAATATTTAGCGATTCACAATTTGGATGCATGGTATATATATATGAAGGTTTCCTTGTTTGGATTATTCGCTTGATGTACTCATCTCATGTTGTGGATTTCTAAATCTTAACTCCTCTTAGTACAAGGTATATGATTTATTTATATATATATATATATAAATAAATAATATGTGTAGTATTTTATACGCTATACCCCTTCCCCCTGGGGGTGGTGGATATGTTCTTGCTAGTGCATTGACGCTCGTTGTTTCTATTTTTTAGATAGTGGGTCAGGAGTTCGAAGAGCCGCAGGTTGACAGAGACTCAGTATAGCTTACCTTTATTTATAGGTAGCTAGTTTGTGCTCCACAGTAGATGATTTATGGTTTTAGACTTTTAGAGATGTATTTCATTTTAGAGGCTAGGTACCTTTGTACTGTTCAGTTGACTCTTATATTTTTGAGACTCATTGTTTTTATTTTGGTTTATTAGATGTACTTTCTGTTCTTCTGTTGAGATATATTTGTAGATACTATTGGATATCTCTTCTCTACATTTTTTTTCATGTATTTTCATTCTTTATATCTGATTGTACCCTTACTACTTTACATTTTGACATTTGTTAGAGTGATAGTGATTGTGACAGTGAAATATGTTTATGCATAATGTTGGGTTCATGGTAGGTTTGACATCTTTGCGTTCACCTTGGACTGTAACCATGTGTGAAACCAGGGACGTCATAGTTGGTATCAGAGCTCTAGTTCCAATATACTGAGGGTATCCTGTATCGAGTCATTGATCTAAAATAGAGTTTTCTTAGGGCTCATGTATAGAGTTCGCTAGGGATTCCTAGATTGAGTGAGGCTGTAATGCGCATAAGTCAAAAATTTTCAAGGAATTTTTTATGCTTATCTTACTTTGATTACAAAGTATGTTCGAAAGTATTATGTTTTATGCTTTCTTATTGCTATATGCTATGTTATTATCATTTGAGGTCTCATTTACTGTGTCTATTAAGCTCTCCTCCTGAAATCATACATGTTAGGACGAGGACATGGTCGAGGTAGAACTCGTACCTAGAAAGCTGGGCAAGTTGAGCCAGAGCCTGAGTCGTAGTAGGCTCCACAATATCTGATTGATCTTATGGCGCCGATTATAGCTAGACTGGCAGCGCTCGAGGAGCGAGTAGCAAATTAGGTTCCACCAGTAATACCACCTCCTGTGGTTTCACCACCAGTCATGCCAGCTGTGCCTATTACAGAGGCATCACCAGTAATTACACCACCACCAGCTTTTGACAAAGTGGCAGAGAAGGAGGCTTGGCTCCATCTGGTTGAAAGGTATCATAAGTTGAGGGCCCCAGAGTTTCAAGGCTCGCCGGACTCACTTGCAGCCCATAAGTGGAAGGAGGATGTGGGGAACATCCTAGATTTGCTCGACATCGACCCAGTTCAGAAGCAGAGGTTGGTAACATTCAGTCTCAAGGGCGACACTGGAGAATGGTATAGGCTCCAGTTTTCACCAGAGTAGTGGATGACACTCAGTTAGAAGAATTTTATCTATTTATTTAATGAGCAGTATATGTCTTTTACGACAAAGGTCGGGAAGGAAGTAGAGCTATCTTAACTGGAGTAGAGAGATATGTCAGTGGTAGATTATGAGAACAAATTTATGGATTTACTTAGATTTACGGGCATGTGGCATACAAGGGAGCATTAGGATCAGATGTTTATGATATGAATTCACCCAAACATTCATCGCTATCTTATGTCTCGACATTTCCACTTAGTACGAGAGGTAGCTGACGTCGCCATTTCTCAAGAGACTGAGATTGCCATGTTCCAAAAGAGCAAAGAGGAAAGTTCCAAAGCGGGACAGTACGAAGATAAGGGCAAGGGCAAGAGGTTATTTTCAGGACCCGAAGGACCCCAGCATCAGAGCAAGGGTTCTTAACAACAACAGCAACAGGGTTTTCGTAAAAAAGGACCACATCAGGATCGGAGAGCGCCGCAACAGTACAAGATTCAGGGTGCTTGCTATAACTGTAACAAGATTGGTCATAGGGTAAAGGATTACTACAAAGTAGTAGCAGGAGGCCAGCAAGATAGAGGCTAGGGTCAGCAGCAGTGTCATGGGCATGGCCAACAGTAGAGACTTGAGGCACCACCGTCAGTTCCGAGGATCGAGTGTTAGGTGCATGCTATTCAGGAGTTACCGCAGTGATAAATGCCTTCGTATGACTTAGAGCATTCGACACCGTAGTCCACCGCTACAGGTAGAGTGTATGTAGTGGTACCATGTGGTCATGGTGCGAGCAAGGTCATGGTGGATGGTACGTTCCTTGTGAACTCCTTCCCAGCTGTATTTTTTTTATTCAAGAGCTTCACATTCATTTATCTCCTATGCATTCATGGATAGACTTCAGCTAGTTGCACAGCCTTTAGACATTCCTTTGTCAGTTTCTACACCTTTAGGTGATGTGTCCCTATTAGAGAGTATCTATAGGAGATGTGTTATCAGCCTAGACGAGTCTGAGTTCATAGTTGTTTTGATCGTCTTGCGTATGTCTGAGTTTGATATGATTCTTAGTGTGGATTGGTTATCTTTCTACCATATCAGTATCGATTGTTTACCAAAACAGTCACTTTGTGAATGTTCGATGGGACTGAGTTGGTTGTAGCGGCCTCATAGGGGAACCCATTGCAGAGATATTTCTGGCATACATTGAGGAGGCAAATTACAGTGGGATCAGGATGCTGTTTTGTGTGAGACCGTAGTAGTCTCAAAGTATCAAGATGTCTTTCAGGATATACCTGGATTGTCTCCAGTGAGAGAGGTAGAGTTCTGCATAGAGTTGTAGCCAGGCACTACGCTAATATCTTGTGCACCCTTTCGTATGACACCTGTCAAGATGAGGGAGTTATAGACTCAGTTAGAGGAGCTCAGTGCTCAGGGATTTATTCTTCATAGCCATTCTTCGTGGGGAGCACCGATCCTTTTTGTGAAGAAGAAGGACGGTAGTCTTCGCCTTTGCATTGATTATCGTGAGTTGAATAAGGTCATCATCCAGAACATGTATCTGTTGCCGAGGATTGATGACTTATTCGACCAGTTGCATGGAGCTCAGTTTTTCTCAAAGATTGATATTTGATTTGGTTATCAACAGTTGTGCGTACGGGAGATGGATATTTCCAAGATCGTATTTTTGACTCGGTATAGGTCCTTTGAGTTTCTTATCACGCCATTTGTGCTAACCAATGCACCTACAATATTCATGGATTTGATGAACCGAGTTTTCCATCCATATCTGGATTAGTTCATGATTGTTTTCATCGATGAAATCCTTATCTACTTGAGATTAGAGGCTAAGCATGAGTAATATTTTTGATTGGAATTGAAGACTTTGCGAGAGCACCAGTTGTATGCGAAGTTTATCAAATGCGAGTTTTGGCTTTCAGAGGTCAATTTTTTGGGTCACGTTATTACCAAGGAGGGTATTGCAGTTGATCCATCTAAGGTTGAGGCAGTTCTTGTTTGAGAGCCGCCGAAGATAGTTACAGAGATTCATAGCTTCATGGGGCTTGCCGGTTCCTATAGGAAATTTATCCCGGATTTTTTCAAGATTGCTACCCCACTAACATGCCTTACAAAGAAGGGTGTTCAGTTTGTTTGGGTTCTAGAGTGTCAGAAAGCCTTTGAGATTCTAAAGGTTAAGTTGACTACCGCGCCAGTGTTGATTATATTGACTAGTGACAAGACTTTTGTTGTCTACACAGATGCGTCGTTGTCGAGACTAGGAGGCGTTTTGATGCAGACTCAAAGAGTGCTTGCTTATATCTCACGGAAGTTGAGGACTCATAAGGAGAATTATCCCACTCACGACTTAGAGTTGGCAGCGGCGGTCTTCGTACTTAAAGTGTGGAGACACTATCTTTACGGGGTTCAGTTCGAGTTGTTTACATATCATCAGAGCCTGAGATATCTCTTTTCTTAGAAGGAACTCAACCAGAGGCAGAGATGTATTCACATCCCATTTTTGGAAGAGTTTCTAGAATTCTTTCGGCAGTCAGTTAGCCTATAGCAGTGTTTTCAACACACAGACTGATGGTCAGACAGAGAGAGTCAACCAAGTATTAGAGCACATGCTTCGAGCATGTGTGATCGATTACCAAGGTAGTTAGGAAGATCATATACTATTGATTGAATTTACCTATAATTATAGTTATCAATCGACTATAGGTATGGTTCCATATGAGGTATTGTATGGGAGGCCCTGTTGATCTCTAGTTTGTTAGGCAGAGCCGGATGATATCTTATTGCTTGGGCCAGAACTGGTTAGACAGACCTCAGAACAGATAGCATTAATTTGAGAGCGTATTCTTGCAGCCCGGAGTCAACAAAAGAGTTAGGTAGATCAGAGGCGACGACCCTTAGAATTCCAGATTGGAGACTATGTCTTGTTGAAGGTCTCACCTATGAAGGGCATCAGATAGTTTGGCAGATAGGGAAAGCTTGCATTGAGATATATCGATCCATTCAGGATTGTCGGTCATGTTGGAGTCATCTCATACTGACTAGATCTTCCAGTGTTGATGTCGGGTGTGCATGACGTCTTTCTTGTCTTGATGCTCACAGGAAGGGAGTTTAGGAAGCTTCCTGGGAGCGCGAAGAGGATATGCGTCGTGACTATCCACATCTGTTCGAGCAGGTATATTTCTAGTTATGACTTCATTGGTATTTATGTTACCTATATAGTCACATTTACACTTCGTGCTGGAATATGAGTATTAACACTTAACAACTAATCATTCAGAATATATGGTATATACATGGGGGATTCCTTGTTTGGATTTATCACCCGATGTACTAATTCTGTTTAATTAGAGGTGAAGTGAGAGTATTCATATTTTAGATGTTAAGTGTAAGTATTTCATGCTTGATTCATATCTTGTGATTTATGATACGAGATGTGTACATGAGGGTTTCCTTGTTTGGATTATCCTCTTAACGTGCTTTTCTCATGTTTTTAACCTCTAAGATTTAATTGTTGAATTTTAGGGATGAAATTATCTTTAAGGAGGGATGAATATAAAACCCAAAAATTTGGAAAAAAATATTTTTAAATAATAATAAATGAGTTTTATTATGGTTTGTGATCATTCTAGAATGAATGCATCAGATTGGAATCGATTTAAGATCGATTCACAGTTTTAGTCTCGATATTATGAGTTGCTGAAATCTGTCGTATTTTTAATTTTAATTTTTTTTTGTTGACTAGATGGGAACATGTTTTGCTCCATTGATCTTATAATGTCAAGCCGTGCTGTGGGTAAATTTTCGTTGCATTCTGACGACGGAG
>NC_033798.1:30183284-30236481 GCF_001876935.1 Asparagus officinalis
CTCTATATATATATATATATATATATATATATATGGTAATGTTTTCCTAAGGTGACACCTTAGATTCCCACCTAAGGACGCGACCTAAAATCACATCATTCCCTTTTTTTTGCGATCTGCTCCGTTGAACTTGATTTACACGTTCTTAAACCTAAACACATTAATTTTGGGGTGAACCCATCGTGTTTTGACCCTTCGTTTAGCCGTGCAAAAAGTTCTATTCATTCAAAATCGTTAAAATTGCAGTGAGTGGACGAAGGGTCAAAACAAGATGGGTTCATCCGAAAATTGGTGTATTTGGGTTTAAGAACGTGTAGATCAAGTTCAACGGAGCGGATCACAAAAAAAATTAAGGAATGATGTGATTTTAGACCACGTCCTTAGGTGGGAATCTAAGGTGTCACCTTAGGAAAACATTTCCCATAAACCTTACTCTCTCTCTCTCTTTCTCTCTTCGCCCTTCTCTCTCGTCTCTCTCGTTTCGTTGAGCAGCAGCCGCCTCTCCCCCTCTCTAACACTAAAATTTTTTGTTCTATTTTTGGAAAAACTTTGCGAAGCAAAGTTTTGGAGGAGGATTAGAGCAACAACCTTTGTGAGGCCACTACGCACGAATCATCTATTTGAGTGATCAAAACCTTTTCTAAAGAGAAGTTCATCTTCTCCAAACTCATCCCTGTTTTCTTTGTTTTTATTGGATTACACCCGAAATTGATGAATAGAATTTTAGATCCGATCACTAAATAAAGAAAAGACATGATCTTGATTACTAGAACTTTAATTATTTGTTAATTGATGAATTGATTAGGATCAAATCCTAATTAATCAAGTTAAATCTGATTAGTGATGTTTAGGGGAATTTGATCCAAAATCCATGTTTTTGTTTGATGTAAACTTGTTTGGCCAAGCCCCCATTTAACTTAATGCAAGATTTAAATCGTGATTTACACCCCATGATGAGATTTTACAAGTTTTTGAGAAAATTGATTAGCTTCATGAAAACTGATGATTTTGTTTTAGTACTCAGGTCGGTCGACTGACCCTATGGATCAGTCGACCAATTTGATCCTCAGGATCATTTGATTTCCCTTGGGTAGGTCGACCGATAGATTATCAGTCAACCGATCGAGACTTGTGTTTATTATGAATGTGTGCTCTTCGGTCGACTGATAGATCATTAGTCAACCGATCGAGACTTGTTATTTAAGAGCGCTTGTTGTTAAGTCGATTGATGGGAAATCAGTCGACTGATAGTCAGTCGACTGACTCCCAGGGCTAATCGACTGGTTGGATGATATTTTTCGAATGTTGATTTGCCACCCACGATTGTTCGCGGACATGATGTACGGGCCGCACGTCGATACACGTGTGTGACCAGGGGAGTGCACATATTTGGTTTGAGCACGCACTAACCTTTGGGAGTGCGTAGCCTAATGTTTTGTGTTTTTCATGATAGGGAGTGATAATTGTTTTGAATTTCTATGGTTTTGGACACTTGAGTGCGTTAGTCTGTGCACCGCATGAGATAGAGGGCGACTACACTCCGAGTGCGTTAGTCCGTGCACCGCATGATACAATGGGTGACTACACTCCTTGGTGGGTCTTTGTTTAGGTGTTTTAGTGAGCTAGTCCATGCACCGCATGATATTGTGGGTGATTGCACTCCGAGTGCGTTAGTCCATACACCGCATGACACTGCGGGCGGCTACACTATGTGTTACGTTTTTGTTGAGGTTGCTGAGAGCGTTAGTTTTGTGAGCCGCTTGACACTACAGATAACTACACTCCATGGTGTGCAATACTCTGTAGGATGCCCTAGTGGTAGTTAGTTCCACATTATGATGTGATGAGGTTGGTACGACGTACCTGTAGGATGCCCTAGTGGGTAGTCCATTCCGCATGGTGATACGAGGAGGCCAATGTGCCTATACTACGTAGGATGCCCTAGTGGGTAGTCCGTCCTACATGATGATGCGATGAGCCGCAGGATTTTGCGAGCGACAACACTCTACAATAATTGATTGCCTGGGTATCAGGTGTGTACTAATTATGGATGTATTCCAACATTGAGGTATACTTTGCAATTATGCATATTTTTTGTAAGGATTACACTGAATGGTGTATTTGTTCCCGTGCTACCTACCCAAGGGTAGGGTGAGATACTATGATTCGACACGTTTGTTATGTTCTGGTTAAGGTTTGGTGATGTATTTCTTTATAGCTTATTTATAGGAATTGGAGTTAATATTTAGCGATTCACAATTTGAGATATATGGTATATATATGAGGGTTTCCTTGTTTGGATTATTCGCTCGACGTACTCATCTTGTGTTGTGGATTTCTAAATATTAACTCCTCTTAGTGCTGCGTTAATATTTATAATATATAATTATATATATATATATATTATATTTATATATATATATTCTATATATATATATATTATTATATATATATGGAGAAAATGGATGCTGGTTCCAAGCCACAAAAAGTTATGCCTGGTAGTGAAGGTTAAGCACGATCCTTCATCATTCTAAATGCCGTTGATATATCCTCAATGCATCCTCAACCATGGGAATGTGGTCCCCTATTGAGCATGAGTGGAGGAGATATTCACTCCACTCCAAGCCACAAATTTATACTTCGGTTACCTCAAGCATACATATTTTTCTCTCTCTCTCTCTCTCTCTCTCTTATATAATATATATATATATTATATATATATGATATATATATTATATATAGAGAGAGAGAGAGAGAGAGGGGGAGTATTAATGGGTATCCTTTCCAGGACGAGAAGATTTCTCGATTGACGCATAGTGGCACAATCCCATCTCTCCACAAAGTTAGGGGAGGTAGTGAGTTGGTGGGGAATTTGTGCCTCATTTCAAATGACTGGAATGGTGGGATTGTCCACATAGGCGACAAGGAGAAAATCTCCTTCTATGACAGAGGTACCATTTATCTCTATATATTATACTATATATATATATACATATATATATATATATATTATAATAATTATACTATAATATATATATAATACTTATATATATATATATATCTCTATTATTACCTTATCTATTATCATAATATATATGGCGGTGGAGATGTTCTTGCTAGTGCTTTGACACTCGTTGTTTTTAATTTTTTTTAAGGTAGTTGGTCAGGAGTTCGGAGAGCAGAAGGTTGACGGAGACTCAGTATAGCTTACCCTTATTTATAGATAGCTAGTTGGTGCTCCACAATAGACTATTTATAGTTTTAGACTTTTAGAGATGTATTTCATTTTGGAGGCTGAGTGCCATTGTACTGTTCATTTGACTCTTACGTTTTAGAGACTTATTGTTTTTATTTTGGTTTATTAGATGTGCTTTATGTTCTTCTGTTGGAACATATTTATAGATACTATTGGATATATCTTCTCTACATTTTGTTCCTTGTATTTTCATTCTGCTTGTATCCTCACTACTTTACATTTGACATTAGTTAGAGTGATAGTGATTATGACAGTGAAACATATTTATGCATAGTGTTGGGTGCATGACAGGTTTTACATCTTTGGGTTTACCTTGGACTATAGTCATGTGCGAAACCAGGAGCGTCACATTAATACATATGCTCTATTTGCACAATGAAAATTTACCCAAAAATTACAAGAATCCACGGATGATCAAACCTGATGCTATGAAAGATTGTGAAATTAAATACTTTTCCAACCCCGATACTCCATTGAAGCATTGTGTTAGAGGAAGCAACGGCGGGAAATATTTTTCGGGTTGCGCCTATTACCCAGGTAGGCAATGCAGTTTCTTCACATGGGCTCAAGAAGGTCATGATCTAACAATCATTCAGCTCAAAGAGATGAAATAATTGTCAAATATATTAATAAGAAGATGAGGCAATAGAGGAGACAATTGAAAGAAACAAAGCAAGAAGTAATGATATGGAAAATTGAAAAAATTGTTTTTGCCTTTTTTTTTATGTATCCCTTATTTTTTTATTTGTAGTTTGCTCTATGAAAATGTAAGAAAATAAATCCATAATTAGAGGAGAACGCATGCTTCAAAACCTGAAAAGTGAGTTTCGTCAAAAGTGTATGAAATAGAAATAGAGAAATATAGTTATCATATATTTGCAGGTATGGTAATAAGGCTCAGAATCAATTTAGGAAGTATATAAGATTAAAAACTAGTATGCATGATATCTAATTTAAAATGAATACTAAAGTAAAAAAAAACTCCAAAACCAAATCTTGTTTAGGCTCAGAACCTGCAAACTGAAATTCACCAATATTATGAGGCATAAATATCATGACACAATAGAATCCTTGAATATAACATGAAAATATATAGGTAAGGAAGATAAAATGAGATCAGAAATTCATTGAAATAAAGTAATACAATGATCATATAAGATTTTATATGACAATAATACATACTAAATCATGTAGAAATCGTAATAGTCATATAATATGAATAATTAAATAATGTATAGGTCATTTTCATCATTAAAAGTCATCCAATACATCTCAATAGTAGATATAGGTTGCTATTTCTCATACTTTGACCTTCATCATGGCCTATGTAAAAATGAATAAATAAGAATAATGGATGAATTTAGGTTGCTATACTTGTAGTTTTCTCTATGAAATTTTAAGAAAATGAATCCATAATGAGAGGAGAATGAAAGCCTCAAACCCCGAAAAGTGTGTTTCACCAAAAGTATATGAAACAGAAGTATAGAAACATAGTTCTCATATGTATGCAAGTATGGTAATAAGGCCCAGAATCAATTTAGGAAGTATATAAGATTAAAAACCAATATGCATGATAGACAGTTTAAGATGAATACTGAAGTAAAAAACTCCAAAACCAAATCTTGTTTAGGCCCACTTGCAAGCTGAGATTCACGAAGTTTATGAGGCACAAATATCATAACACAATAGAATACTTGAATATAACATGAAAACTGCTAATTAGGAAGATAAAATGAGATCAGAAATTCATTGAAATAGAGGAATACAATGGTCATAAGATTTTATATGACAACAACATGTTGTGCGCGGCGGAAGCTTTCTAGGGCAACACGAACAATAACCCGAACTAAACCACAAACAATATGCAAACCACAATCACAGCAAGAACACACAATTTACGTGGTTCGGCAAGTTGCCTACGTCCACGGGGCAAGGAGGGGGGAGTTCTTTCTACTAGAAATCAAGAGAATACAAATAGGGTTACAAATCTCTCAGACCAAACCCTAAAACAAAACTCTAGATCTCTCAAAGCTCTCTCACAATTGGATGCAATGATTCTCTCTCTTTGGCTGCTCAAATTCGTCCAACCTCTACCCTAAACAAACAGGTTTAGGTATATATAGAACTTACAAAACGAACCGGGTCGAAAACCTAAAAAAAACTGATATCCGCTTCGTCGGTCGACCGGACCGGTCGACCGCGATCAATTCCGGTCGACCGGCCCGGTCGACCGACCAGCTCTCAGTAGAAAACCCAAAAATCCAGAGAGCCGTCGGTCGTCCGCACCGGTCGACCGAAACATCTGCGGTCGACCGGGCCGGTCGACCGACCTCCTTCCAGACGCACAGGAACCCTTGTGCACGAATCCGGTCGACCGGACCGGTCGACCGCCGCCTGTTTTTCCTGATTCTGCTGCTGATGCTGAAATTCCTTCAATTCTCCACCTCGGCGAATGTTTCCACCAAAAAAAAAACTAAGCCGACACCAAATCATCCAATAGTTTCTCAACAAGTCCAGGAACAATACTCGAGCTGAAACACGATCTCCCCCCATCTTGATCAACTGATCAAACCGGCTGCATCTAAAGACTGCCTACGTATCCTCTTGCCCAAGGAATCAAGCCGAACGTAGTTCACCCAAATGGCCGCCAACGGCCTCAGCACTGAAGGATGTTCAACAACTTCAAACAATGACCAAATTTCACTCCTGAAACAACTTTGGTCAACATATCTGCAGGGTTGTCATTTGTGTGGACCTTCTCCAATATGACATCTCCATCATTCAAGACGTCCCGTACAAAGTGGAATCTGACATCGATGTGCTTTGTGCGCGCATGATAAACCTGGTTCTTTGCCAAATAGATAGCCGACATACTATCACAATATATCCGAATAGTCTCCTGTGCAATCCCCAAGTCCTCCAATAATCCACGCAACCATAAAGCCTCCTTAATAGCTTCAGTAACTGCCATATACTCTGCCTCTGTAGTAGAGAGAGCCACTGTGGACTGAAGCGTGCAACGCCAACATACAGGTGCACCTGCCAATGTAAAAGCATAACCTGACGTAGACCGGCGTTTGTCAAGATCTCCAGCATAATCTGAATCCACATAACCAATACAAGCCTGCCCGTCCTTCTCATCCTTCTGAAACACTAAACCAACATCCACGGTGCCTCGAACATACCGTAGAATCCACTTCACGGCCTCCCAGTGACCCTTCCCGGGGTCATGCATGTATCTCGATACCATGCTCACGGCCTGTGACAAATCTGGCCTCGTACACACCATCGCATACATCAAGCTACCTACTGCACTAGCATATGGGACCTTCGACATATAATCTCTGTCCTCAACTGAAACAGGTGACATCAACGCTGAAAGCTTGAAGTGGGGAGCCAATGGTGTGCTAACTGCTTTTGCATTGCCATCAAAGCTGAATTTCTTCAACATCTTCTGCAAGTAGCTCTTCTGTGTAAGCTTCAATTTCCCCTTCACCCTGTCTCGCTCGATCTCCATACCCAATATCTTCTTTGCCTCTCCAAGATCCTTCATCTCAAACTCGGATGATAACTCCTCTTTCAGCTTTCGAATAGCTGAAGAATTCCTGGAAGCAATAAGCATATCATCAACATATAAAAGCAAATATATGAGCTCACCATCCTGTAGCTTGTGCATATAAACACATGGGTCATATGGGCTCCTCGTGTACCCTCGGCCAATCATAAAGCCGTCGAATCTCTTATACCACTGTCTTGGTGACTGCTTCAAACCATAAAGAGACTTCTTCAGCTTACAAACCAAATTTTCCTTTCCTGCAGCTTTGAAACCCTGTGGTTGTGTCATGTAGATCTCCTCATCTAAATCACCGTGTAGAAAGGCTGTCTTCACATCCATCTGGACCAAATCCAAATCCAACTGTGCCACCAACGCCAATAAAATCCGAATCGACGAATGCTTCACAACGGGTGAAAATACCTCGTTGTAATCAATGCCCTCAAGCTGTGCATATCCCTTGGCAACTAATCTGGCTTTGAACCGAATGTCCCCAATAGAAGATCCCTCCTTCTTCGCATATACCCACTTGCAACCAATAGCTTTCTTACCCTTAGGTAGATGTGCAAGTGTCCAAGTGTCGTTCTTCTGAAGAGACCGCATCTCCTCCTCCATAGCTTCCCTCCACCTGATCGAATCGGGGCTAGACTCTGCCTCCCTGAATGTGGCTGGAACCATATCATCAACGACCTCCACTGATAATGCATATGCGACCATGACATCATTATACCTAGCTGGCCGACGAATCTCTCTCCTCGGTCTATCTGCTGCAATGGTCCTCTGAACATGACCCTGTTCCTGAGTCCCATGATCTACTGTATCCTGTATCTGCCCATCTGTCATCTCATCTCCTCCCAGTGTCACCTCTGTAGGAGCCTCAATGGATACAGTGTTCTCTGGAGTGAGTGGAGTCACATCAACCTCCACCTGCTGCGATATCTCTCCTGTCTGGTCTCCCTCCACCTGCTGAGGGGCTCGAGGCCTCATCATGTACGCCTCGTCAAATGTGACATCTCTGCTAATAACTATCTTCTTGTCCTGTGGATCCCATAACTTGAAGCCTTTGACTCCATCTCTAAATCCCACAAAGACTGCTTTCCTCGCTCTCGGATTTAATTTGCCATCACTGACATGATAATAAGCTGGACACCCGAATATCCGAAGCGACTCATAGTCACTAGCCACCGAACCAAACCAACGCTCCAAAGGAGTCTTCCCGTCTATCGCAGTGCACGGCAACCTGTTCACAAGATGGCTCGCATAAACCAACGCCTCGGCCCAAAAAGATCTAGGCAATCCACTCTGCGTTATCATACACCGCACATTCTCCAGCAAGATACGGTTCAATCTCTCAGCCACCCCGTTTTGTTGTGGTGTCTCTCGAACTGTGAAGTGTCTTTTAATGCCGTGATCCCGGCAAAACTGCAGAAACGGATCACTCTTGTACTCTCCACCGTTATCTGAACGTAGAGTCTTCACCTTTCTACCTGTCTGCAGCTCCACTTTCTTTTTCCACTCCACAAAAATATCCAGGACCTGATGTTTATGCTTCATCGGGTATACCCAATTCCTCCTGGAATAATCATCAATGAAAGTGACAAAATAGTTGGCCCCACCAAGAGATGTGTTCTTGGAAGGACCCCAAATATCTGTGTGAATGTAATCCAAAATGCCTTGGGTGTTATGAACAGCGGTGCCAAACTTCACTCTAGTCTTCTTTCCAAGTATACAATGCTCACACAATTCCATCTTGCAGGTCTTAGCACCTTTCAATAGCCCCTGTTTTGCCAATGACTGTAGGGACTTATCACCTGTGTGTCCAAGTCTCATGTGCCATAAGGTGGTAGTGTCCTCCTCTGTAGTGATAGAAGCTGCCAGACCCCCTGTAACTGTCTTGCCCTTCAAGTAGTATAGGTAGTTTTCCCTGACACCTCGCAGCACCACCATAGAACCCTGCGTGACCTTCCTTCGTGACCTTCACGGTCGCATCCTCTAAGATCACTCGATATCCTGCTACCTCCAAAGTCCCAAGAGAAATGATGTTCTTCGTCAACTGCGGCACGAACCTCACTTTCTTCAATTCCCTCACTACACCATCATGCATCCTGATCCGGACTGAACCAATACCACCAATAGGGCATACGTGATCATTACCCATAAGCACGACATCCCCTCTTTCCAGCTCCTCAAAGCTAGAAAACCACTCCCTCTTAGGGCAGATGTGATATGTAGCTCCCGAATCCATCATCCACTCCGTGGAATCCGCATAGCAAACCGACGGTAAAGCAGGGCATGAATAGCCTGAAGAATCTGAATCTGAATGCTCACCAATAGCTTTTGCAACATTCACTTCTGAAGCTTGTGCAGCTTTCCCCTTATTCTTTCCGGCTTTTTCTTTCCACTTTGGGCAGTCAATCTTCCAATGTCCTTCTTCTTTACAATACCGACATTGATTTCTACCAACACTCTTATAGGCACTCCTATTCTTTGACTTTGAGCGGTTAAACTGACGACGGTTTGGATCTCGGCCTCGAACTGCTAACGCATCTCCCGATGCCTTCTCGGAGGGTTCACCATCACTCTTCCTCAACTCATAGTTCACCAAAGCTGAGGTCACCTCCTTGTAGCTAACTGTAGTTCTTCCATTGATCATAGTGAGAACGAACGTACCATAATCATCTTCGGGCAACGAACACAGAAGTAGCATCGCCTTGTCTTCATCCTCAACTATAATATCAACATTGGCCATATCTGAAAGTAGCTTAGTGAAATTGTTGACATGCTCCCTGATGGAAACCCCTCTCTTCATCTTGAACTGGTAAAATCTCTTCTTCAAGTGAAGCCGATTCTCAATGCTCTTCGTAAGATATTTCTCATTGAGTGTTTCCCACATCTTCTTCGCCGACGTCTCGTTCATAACATCATAAATAAGATCCGGCGTCAAGCATGACCTAATAACACCACAAGCTCTACTGTTCATCTTTCTCCAAACCTTATCCTCCAACTCAGCGGGTTTCTCTTTTAACTCAAGAGTCTCCTCCAAATTCTGTGCATCCAAAGCATCCATCACCTGACACCTCCACAATCCAAAATTGATCTTGCCATCGAACTTCGGAACATCAATCTTCGTGTTATTGATGCTCAGACTCTGTATCGCCTTTGTTAGAGACGAACCTGACGTGCTTGCATCTCCCATGTTGTCGATCTAGCCAAACCAATCGCCGAGAAAGATAAAGAACCAACCAAAATCAATAGCACAAACAATCAAACACCAGTTTTACGTGGTTCGGCAAGATGCCTACGTCCACGGGGCAAGGAGGGGGGAGTTTTCACTATTAGAAATCAAGAGGAACAAACTAGGGTTACAAATCTCTCATAAACCCTCAACAATCAACTCTCAATCTCTCCAATTGCTCCTAGAATAGAAGCCCAAAGAAAACTCTCTCAATCTGCTCAAATTCGTCCTTGCTCTTAACCCTAAAAAACACCCAAAGGGTATTTATACAAATCCAAAACGAATCGGGTCGAAAACCTGAAAGCCCAGCCCAAAACAGCGTCGGTCGACCGGACCGGTCGACCGCGATCAATTCCGGTCGACCGGCCCGGTCGACCGACCAGCTCTCAGTAGAAAACCCAAACTCCAGAGAACCGTCGGTCGACCGCACCGGTCGACCGATCTCCTTCCAGACGCACAGGAAGCCTTGTGCACGAATGCGGTCGACCGGACCGGTCGACCGCCGCCTGGTTTGCCTGATTCTTCTGAGTTTCTACAATTTCTTCACAACACATACTGAATCATGTAGAAATCACAATTGCCACGTAATATGAATAGGGCAGATAGGCTCAGAATCAAATAAGGTATAGCTCATTTTATCATTGAAAGCCCTCCAACACATCTAAATAATAGGTGTAGGTTGCTATTTGTCATACTTTGACCTTCATCGTAGCCTATGTAAAAAAAATAAAAACAATGGATGAATTTAGAAATAGCCTCACCAGAACCAAATCTTGATTTCAAGCTGCTATTTCTAATATTTGTCCAACCATAAAAATAGTATTTCAATTTTATTCTCAGCAAGGATCCTGTCATGAATAAGAATAAGAACCCATGACAATTAATACTTGCATTAGCCAACAATATGAAGGATATAATTGCATTACATATCATTCGTAGTTTCGACTATGTACGCCATAAGCTAGATAAGCAAGTTAGAATCCCAAAAGTATAAAGTATCATATTATCACCTAAATTTAAGAAAACAATAAACCCAAAAGCAAGTTCCCAAAAGCATGACATAATCATCCTCGGTCCACTTTAGATTTGTTTGATGAAGTATGAAACTTTTCAACAATTCCTTTTGCATAATTATTAGCCTCCCAATGAATAGCCTAGTTTGTGCTTTATTGGCATTCAAATATTGTTCATAAAATTTATCAAGGATGGCAATAGGGAAATCATCTTCATGTGCAATATAGCATTGGCCAACTTCTCTATCCAACGCACATTTACATTTTTCAAAAAGGAAGAGAATAACTTTATCTCATTCACCATCTCACGCATGAGCTTAATGTCAACATTAGATTTCACATTCTTTCCCTTGGTAGCTATTGTGTTAGTACCTTACGCATTGTTTGAACTACTATTAAGCTTAGATTTAGTGGGTGTGGATGGCTTCTTAGGTTGAATTGGAGTGTCATGGTCATATTCAAATCAAACAATTGAAGACTCTTGATTGGGGATAGATCCATCATCATCTTCTTCTTCTTCGTCTAGATTAATAGTAGAACTACCCCCAAACTTTCCATAACATCTCTTGCATAGTCCCCTTTTGCTTGATCTTCACCAATAATTATGCAAAGCTCATCAGAATGTTGTGAAGGCTTGTTGTGAAACTCCCTAAGCATACAGCTACTAAGATTCTTGTTCTATGACAAAATTTTAAGATTTTATTCTAATGATCACTTAGTTAGAACTTTTTATTTTGGGTCTTTAAAAGTACAATTGGCACAGACTATAATTGAGAGACTTACAATGAAACAAAGAAAATTTTATATTTCATGGGGGCTCTTTCTATGTGCCAATGGAACATTGATCCATTAGACACACCGACTTAGTCGATGAGTCTTTTCCTATTGATGAGAACTTAGTTGCTTAGAAAATATCCCAGTTTTCTCTTAGCACCTCTGCTTAATAGAACTGCAAGTGCGACAATAGTAATTTCTTTATGTGTATGTGTTGATCTCTCTATGATAAGATTCGACCTTTTAAAATGAGGAATCTTCTCTTCTTTTATAGGCTAAAAGAGAGAGTTAATGAATTTTAATTGTGGATTAAGTAGCCATCAAAATAGGAGATAGTGGGGAGCAGTTGCTCCCTTGAAAGTAGCCCTCAAATGACTATTTGACTAGGTTCGCTGGCTTGGCGAAGTTCACTGAAGATGTTTGGACGAGGCTAGCTTGGACGTGGGTGTGCCTTCTTCGAAACTGTGGATGACGTGGCCTATTTTTTATTTGATTGTTGTGGGCAAAGTTCATTGATTGGTGAATTTCATTTGCAAGTTTGAATTTAACACATAATTTGACTCATAATTCCGCCGACTAATGACGCCTTTTGACTCAGTCTGGGTGTAAATTGGGAGTTGATCCGCTCTTGACTTAGTCGAGTCGACTTGAGATGAGCTGTGTGAAAAGGTCCACTATAGCTGTTTGAGGGTCGACCTATTCTTGACTTGGTCGGGTTGAATCGAGATGGACTTCATGGCGAGGTTCACATGTTTTGTTAAGCGACATCCGCTACAACTTGTTGTGGGCTTAGTTTTGGGCCTGTTCGAAGTCTTTAGCCTATGAGTGTTTACTTCTTAGATTCAAGCTAAACATTATCCTAAGCAGAAAAGTTTTCAAGATCCTACATTTTGACTTGTAGATAGGATTGAAAATTACCTTCAATCTACTTGATTACCAGAGGTGTACTATTGAACATAGCTACCTTTATTTTAGACACGTAGCTCGAGTTGTCTTGTTTGGGTTTGAAAATTACCTTCAATCTATTTGGTTGCCAGAGGTAAACTGTTGAACATAGCTTCCTTTATTTTAGACACGTATTGAAGGCTCAATGGTGCTAGTACTCTGTATTTGTAATGAGTTTTGCTATCTCTATTGCCAGGATGAAGTTGAGAAATAAGCGAAGTTCAGCTGATTTTGGGTGTCACTGAAGCTCGCTTAACTTTAAACTGTGTGGGCGACGTTCGATTAGTGACGTTCTCTAATTGGCGATAGTCGTTGGTATTTTGCCTCTGGATTTGCATCATAATCTATAGCTGAGATCACTCGATTGAAGATTCAAGAGATCTATTGTAGTTTTGACCGAGTTTTAGGCTAAGATTTTGCCTTATTGTCCAGTCCAATCAAATCTCAAAAGATGTGATTTTTTCAAAATTTTGGATTCGAAAAAGGCTATAAATAGCACCATTTCACTTCTGACTTCATCATATTTGTCTCTATCTTCTTCTCCATCCTCTTCTCCTCCATTACTTAGATCAGAGCTGCTCCCCGATAGAGGAGCTAAAATAAAATAGCTCTAATAGGAGCTTGCCTAAGTAAAGGACAATTAAGCGGATGAACTTCGCATACTTTTCCGACTAGAGAATTTGTTATGGGGTAAGAAGGCAATGCTCGAACTGATCGTCGAGAATCAGTTAATCTCTTAGAGCAAGTTGAATCATGATAGAGATGCATGGAGATTCAAATGATACGCTCTGTGTAAGGCCGTTTAACGACTGAGATGACACTTGAAGAAGGATCCTTGGAGATCTACAAGCAAGGACTCGGACAATAATTAGGTTTCACAAATGTAAGCCTAGATCGTAATTAGACATCGTGTGGTTGTCCTAGGCTTGACATTTAATTTTAGTTGCAAGAAGTGTTTCTTCCCGTTGATATGCATCACTTAGAGGAACATGGGTACTTCTTGTTTAACACTTTTTTTCTCATTCTCTGGCATAGGGCCTAGGGAGGAGTAAATATGAATAATTTTTTCTGCATAGGGAGAAATTCTGCTCCCCAATTTTTGCGAGATCAAAGGAATAAGGACTATAGCTTGGTGCGGCTCATGTATGTTCCTCAGGCTTCATATTACCATAGTTAGGAGTATAGGGCACTAGCGAATAGCAACAAATACCCATTATCCTTGTAATTAGATAGTTTGAACTTCACCTTTATGTAGTAAAGTCTTCGATCAATAAAATGAACTTTCTTTTTCTGAAATTCTATCTTTTTGTGCTTGATCTACATGATGAACTATACTCCTGTAGGGAACTTGAACTCTACATATAACTGTTATGTTGGAAGAAAATCTCAAGCTTCCTTATGTTGGCAAGAGTCGAATTGATGTTCGACAAATAGGGTTCTCAAAAAAATAGAGTTGGAATTTTCTCAATTTGGTGATTAGTAAAGTTCACTAAGTCATTTTGGTCAAGTTCATCCTAGTGCTCCACTAAATGGGGCGAGGTTCACTTACTTGAGCAATATTCAGTTGGGCTTCGTAAGTCAGTTGTGCAAGACTTAACAAGTTGATTGGGCAAGGCTCAACAGGTCGGTGAGGGTGAAGATTGGCTTAAATTCTAAATTTGAATATTCGATTTCTACACCTAAAATTATGGCGAAGTTGGCTCAGAGCTAGATTCTTGGCGGAGCTCGAGGTGAGAATCTTTAGTGAAGCTCGGGGCGAGATCTCTGGCGAAGTTAAGGGTGAAGATATTTAGCGAAGTTTGGGGTGAGATATTTGGTGAAGTTAAGGGTGAAAATCTTCACTAATGTTCGGGATCAATCTATAAATAGAACTATTTACTTCCTTTCTTATTCACGAAAACTTTAATAATTCCTATATTTCTCAAAACCCTAGCTCTCTTAGAACTCCAAAAGACTGATCTCCAATAGCTCCTCGTCGTGCAATCTCCAGGCAGAAGCACTGCTAGGTGACCTCGTCGGCTGAGAGGAGAAGACACGTTGGGTCAGATTCGAACCCACTCATGGCGATCTTCGTATCCATCAAAGTTCAGCCCCAATCGGGCTTCGAAGAGTGTCTTAGGGCACTCTAAACTCTATTCACTGTTATAGGCATGATTTTCATGATCACTTGTGGTCTTTCCAACAAACTTCCATCAACGACGAAGTTCTATTAGCTACCGCTTGATGTGGCAAAGTTCACTTCTCAGGCAGAACTCGTTATTGTTAGCTTTTTAGGCTTCTATAGCAAACTTCATTTGGGTGGAGGTCACCATTCTATCTTGGGCAACCTTTGCTCGAGCGAAGTTTGTCAAATTGATTTGGGTGACCTTCGCTTGAGCAAGGGTTACCAATTTGGTTTGGGTGACCTTCGCTTGAGTGAGGTTCGTCAGTTTGGTTCATGTGACCTCTTGAGTGAGTCTGATCGCGGTGCTAAAGTTTGCTACTTTCATTGTTAACTTCGCTCATCTTGTCACCACTTAGTTGATAGAGATGACTATCACTTATGAATGAAGTTTGCCTATGGTGAACTTTGCTTCTAAGTGTGAAGACTTGATTTATTTCGTTCGATCTTCATCCTCTGACTCATTTTTTGTTTGCCTTCTATGTAGTTTGTTATTTGAAGGCTCCTGTTAACCGCCACAATCACTTTGGTCACGACAGGACTCGTGACCCTGAAGTGACATACGCTTTTGTTGGGAGCATTCTTCTATTTTTTTGAGGGAAGTAGCTAAGAAAGGATCAAATCTATATGATTAAGGAATTATCAAACTGCGGGAGATGACGACAGACGCTTAGTGCTCCATTCCTAGCGAGAGTACATTGGGGAGGCCTCACTTTCTTTTTAGGGATAGCTACCCCAATGACACTTCCATATTCAATTTTGAGAGGAAACATTGGTACTATACCCAAGGGATAGAGCATGAGGTATATTTTATGTATTTGCAGCATCTTGTCGTGCCTCGCCTTATGCGTTATACTCTCACCAATAGGGAAGATAGCTTAAGGTGGGCTCTTTGAAATTTGATGGTAGCTTTCATCAAGAGGGACTCTATGGAGTCAATGTCATAGGTCTACGTCCGGTTTCATTCATGATGATGCTCCCATTAACAAAGTTTTCATTGTCCCGAGCACCTTTGTGAATGAACTTGCCAAGACTAACACACAATATCTTGATGAAGATAATAGACTCCCTGGTTGGATTAAGTCAATGAATACTCAATGATGGACCCATCTGGTGAATTTTGTTCTCATCACCTTTGAGGAGAGGATAAGAAGAAAGAGGCTCTATTCTACAGTAAGAGCATCGAAATATGATGCTGAGATTTATGCACTTGTGTTGTACGATATATTGGAGCTGTACAATGTTGATAGCAACACTTTCTTTACTTTGATGGACGAGATTAGGATTTCTTTGCACACAAGATTTTTGAAGTGTCACGTTTGCCCATGGGAGATTGTCCCTATGAAGAATTCTTTCCGACCAATGTGAAATTGGGCACCAATTCACAGACTGTTCAAGTAGCTTGTTGCTGGGTATAACTCAGCCCTTCTACTAGCAATGGTTAGTTGGATCCATCATGGATTGAGTGAATTAGTTACCGAATAACTGAAGTAGGAAGGTGGTTGTCCGAGGGATCAGCTTCCAAATCCTAGAATAGAGCTACCATATATGTATCTGGTGATACGGTTCACTTCGCGGTGCTCTTCGTTGATGTCAACTGCTGCACCAAGTGGAGAGAACGTTTCATTACTCTATAGGAATGAATGTTAGAGGTGGATGATCAAATATCCCGCCTGGGTGCATAGACTTCTTGAGAACAAAGATCATTACCGCCTTCACTGTTGTTTTCCCACAATCGATGATATGAGCCCTGAGGACGAGTTTGAAGATGGCACAAGCAACAAAGGTTTTACTTGTATATCTAGTGGGTGTTTCAACTGGTTGGTGAATCAGACTAGGTCACCTCATTGCTAGGCTGAATAGGACTGAATGTTATATTGAGCTCTGCTTGCCTTGCTGATTTTCTTGTTAGTTTGGTTATGACCAGCTTTACGTTGAGAATCAGAATCTAGGTTTACTATGTATGGGAAGCTTGGTAGATGGAGCTCGCGCATGGTACCGTTTTGCTATCGGCGCTATAGGGACTAGATTTTAACCTCCCCTGTCACATGCTCAACTGCTATATGACATTAGGGTTTGCAAATGGTATAGTAGGGTGATTGCTCATAATCTTGAATTTCTCATGAATGAGACTAGTTTATATTGGATTACCCAAAAATATAGGGAGCACATCAAGAAGAGTTCGAAGAGTAGGGCTCTTAGACTTCAAGATTTTTTGGTGAAAGGTGTGTCAGACGATGAAGATTGGCAGGCACCAAGTGGGCATCCTACTCTTCAAAGGCCAATTGGTGTTAGCATTCGAGAACCATCTGAATCTGTGGTTCATCAAGGAGCACCTAGCTGAGGCAGCAGAAATAGGGGAAAGAGGCCACCTTCAAAGAAACAATGTTTGGCACCTTTGGAGCCTGAGCTTGTACTTGGAGGCTCTTAAGGGATCAGAAAAGAGTCTCCTATGATCTTAATATAAGAATCTAGAACTAAACCTTCAGGTGAGTTCTACCCATATGTTTGTATCAAGCTGTTCGACATGCATTTGGCTAATTTGTGCTTCTTGTATGTAGGCTAAGAGCCCATTCTTCTCGATCAAGAGAATCTAGATGACAAGGAAAAGATGGACTAGGAGCCAAACACATATGCCTATCTTACTGAGTCTGACGTCACATGTTTCAATGTTGGTTGCCCTTCTTATATGCCAGGTATATTTTTCTCTAACAAATCTTGTTGATTTTTTTGCTTTGATAACTGACGCTTCATCTATCTCCTAAGTAGATGATAAACCTGGTTTGGAGACTATGGGTGGATCTCTTCTTGCTAGTGGCAATTTTGAGCACATGGCTGATTTTGACAGCGCTCTAGTGTCTTGAAGTCTGATCTAGCTGTCAATATGACAATCGATCATGCAGTAGCACCTGTTTCAGCAACGCGGTGTAGACTTGTTTTTTTCTAAGTCATCTGATGAAGGCGATAATGCATCAGTCTCTTTAATTATAGTAGGAGTTGGGAGGGTAGTACAGCCGAATCTTAAGCCTCATGAAGATTCAATCATGGAGACAGTTGCTTTTGATTAACCAAAATCGCATCTACAGGCATTGAAGTTGTGCCTACAAATGTGTCCACAACTATAGTATTAGTTGTGAGAATTGTTGTCTCATCTACAGGGGTGACATTTGTGGCTCCTTCTACTGTAGATGTTTATGGTATGTTAGTTACTCTTGTGCCATACCTCTTATCGGGCAGCTGACAAATTCCATTCTTACTAACTGCTTTTTCAATGACCACGAATGTGTTAGTACTTTCTACAGGAGTGCATGTTGGACCCTAGAGGGGGGGGGTGATTAGGGTCTTATGCTAATCTAATCCGATTTTATACCAATTAAAATTAATAACAAATTATTCTTGCAAGAATAATCAATATGAACAAAGAGCAATATCCTAGCAATAAGATATATACAAGGATATATAATTAACAAAAGGGTAAGCAATCTAAAGATAGTGGGCAATATAATAAACAAGCAATAAACAAAGACGATATAAGATATAAAAATAAGTGTGACAATGCAATCACAAACAAACGATATGATTACGGAGTTCGGTCCCCACGACCTACGTCTCTGCTCCTCGCCTCGAGGAGATCTCCACTATTATAATCGGGTTTTCTATGTTTACCCGAACAATATTTACACCTTACAATACGGTTTTCTAGTTTACCGAAAACTCTACAACTAACACACTCTTGTAATCCCACTCTACACCCTCTCAAGTGTTGAACTAGACGTGTCTCCCTCAAGTGCTCGGATACAACCTTTCCCTAGGTTCGTCAACCGACGCCACTACTCTTGGGATGATCCCCGACTCTCGCCACACACTTCTCTCGGTGTACAAGTGTATTACAAAGTGAATCTCACAATAAGCACAATTACAATAAATGATTGTTCTCTAATATGGATGAGAACACAATGAAAGCTCACACTCAATTGTTACAACTCTCACCAACTCAAATATACAATGTATGCAAATACAATAAGCTCAAGTGGGTGTGTGCAAACAATGAGTGAAATCAAATCAACTAAACTCAATTGAAAATACTAGCTTAATGAAAATGATAAACAACAAAGAATTAATACAAAGCTAGTATTGAGTTTAGAAATTCTTCTCTGAAAAACAAGATGGAGAGATGGATTAAATTAAAGCCTAAAGAATGTAGATGATCTCCTCCACTTGTGTAAAACTTCTTCATAAACAAAACTCTTTTAAACAAACACTAAACAAACATAAACCCTTGTTAAACTCTTGTTTAAAAACTTCTTGGATAGATGTGAAGGATGAGAGCAAGGGGGTATTTATAGCCTCCCAAAATCTCAGCCAAACCCCCAAAGAAAAAGATCAAAAAGCCCATAGAATCCAAAATCAGATTCTGTACAAAATAGCTGTTGGAGTATACGGCGGTCGACCGTGAAAAACTCACGGTCGACCGCGAGCCAGCTTTGAAACTCAGAAAACTTCCAGAGACTTACGCAGTCGACCATGGCGATCGACCGTGGGAATTTTTAGCTTGACGGTCGACCGTGGTGCTCGACCGCGAAAGTTTCTGCTGCCTCCTGAGGGAAAAACAAAGGCGCGGTCGACCGTGAACTGATACATGAACAGAACAGTTTGAAAGTTGATTTTTTGATTTTAAAATCCTATTTAAAAATATCAAATAAATTCAAAAAAAACATAAAACTTTGGGGAATGATTGTAGACATGATAATAAACATGCTACAAAGACTGGTTTGCAAAAAGGACTTCCCAAATGTAAAATATCATTATTTTGTAAGGAGGTCCAAAACATAGAAATGTAAACATATGAATTTTGACATTTTGCCTAAACCATATTTTAAAACTTTACAAAATAATTTTATAGACTTGAAGAAAGATGTAAACTATTGTTATGAAGTCTATAAATAATGAATATAGTATTTTATCAAAATACACATATAATGCACTAAAACATGATTTCATTGAACTAAATAAAATTGATATTGATGAAATCATATATGTGCATATAAGTATGAAACAAAAATATGTTTTCTAATTATATTAAATTGTTTCATATTAAAACTTGAAAACTATCAAACCAAAACATATATTTATATATATAACTATATATATACAAAACTAAAACGTGTATGTGTGTATATGATTGAGCTTAGAGTACTAACACACATAATATAAAAACCTAAACTAAATTACCCAAGCTTGATCTTGATCTTCAATAAGCTCAACTTGGTACACTTGCGGATGAAGCTTGAACTTAGATCTTCAACTTGAATTGTTCATAGCTTCACCTACTATTCCGCCAACCTCCATTGGATATTATCGTTGAAGCGCAATTCATCCAACCTTCAACACGTTGTTTGCCTAGAATAAATACGAAAACAAAAACACTAGACAAACAACATTAGAAATAAATTGTTTGTTAAACATCATCAAAACAAGAAGGCCAACAGTGCGTCCTTCAAGTCATGTGGATATCCCCTAACCTCCCAATTTTGATGATTTGATCAAGTTGGAAATTCAAATATTGACCAAGAGCTTGGTGAAGTTGTTCAATCAAAGTATTGAATCTGCTTTGGCTATACGACAAGGCTTATCTGCTTACACTCTTACTTTGTTGAGGAATCAACTTAGCCTTCTAACATCGGTTGCAGATCCTTCACATACGGAACCCTTCAAGGCGATGACTGATGAAGTTGAGCTTTAATTTTAAGAGTTGCAATGACTCCGTATGGCTGATATTGATGGTATTACTGAGCTTGAATTCCGTCAGCTCTTGGTGAAGCACTATGAGGTCGAAGAGTCTACTCGCAAAGAAATGGAGCAAATTAAGATGAGGCTTCAAGAACTGAATGATAACCTTGCATCAATGGATGGTAGTCATGTAGAGCTTTATACAACCATTCTGGAGAAAGAAGCCACCACCAATGAAGCTAAGGTGGCTATTGCGGCAATTCAAGCATGGTTGGAAGCAGCTCAATAGTAAAAAGAGAAGCTTGAACTTAAGTCAACCGAGCCGATTAAATAGTAGAATGTCAAGGTCATAGAGCTTGAGGCTGAGACTAAGAGGTTAGCGTCTGTTTGAACCTAAGTTGCTCCCACTGATCCTACGGCTTTGAGGAAAAGGGCCATAAAAAATGCTCATGAGGCTATGAGATCTAGGATAGCTGAGTGTGTTTGATACGAGTCGCCGTGCGAGCACCCTTTGGTCGCGGAATTACCAAAAGGTGGGTTGAGAAGAGGATGACCAAACACAAGAACAATTCAGTATAAGGCGAAGGAAAATACCTTCTCTAGATTATGAAGAACAAAGATTACAATCTCTCCCTCACAATCTCGCTAGAATTAAGAACAACCTCTCAACTCTCTATCTAAAACCCTAATACAATTATTAGAATTTCTCTTGATCACTTCTCTCTGAGATCTGATTGTTTAGAACCCTAAAACAATCATATTTATAGATGTGCAAACGTGGATGGCAAACTTGTAAATAAACAAGCCAAAAAGAATCAGGAATCCCTGTCAAAACAGAATCCAAAATGAAACAGGAAACCCAGAAATCACGATCCGGTCGACCGCCAGGCTTGGTCCGGTCGACCGGCCAGAGAGTTTTCTCAAACCCTGCACCGTGCAGGTTTTCCGGTCGACCGGCATGTGTGCTGCGGTCGACCGGACAGAGATCTACCAGTTTACCCTGTTCTTTTGTGATACGCTCCTGTTGACTTCTTTCACCGTCTTCTTTGGCTCCATCCATGCTCCTATTCCCAAGATATGAGAATCTTCTATCCTCAAGCTCCCATGAGGATCGCTAAGCTCCTGAAGAAAAGATACACTCGTATCACTGAAACTGAAATTTCAAAGTTAAAGGTAGAATTCTTTTCTTCTCTCCTCTCCTCTCCAGGGAAGAGGGAGAGTTGCAAAGGACAATACTTAATTAGAATTGTTGCTCATCACTTATGATCACAAACGATTATTAACACCACAATTCTCTGTGACTTAAGATCACGGCAAGTTGACACTACGTTATATATGTCATATACAACCTTTTTACACTTGAGGATCATTGTCATCATCGCTGCAGATTTATTACCATCTAGAATATAAATGAGACCTGGCTCTTGCCCAAGCAACCAGTCAAATTTAGTCAGAACTTGGAACTTGACATTCTTGAAATAGGGTACAGCCTAGGCATGGAACTGACCGGCCCACCTCTTTGAGTGTCAGAATTCTACTCCAGTTCTATTTAGCAGCTTGTAAGGTTGAAATATAGCAACTTCTTCTTTGAGTATTGTGTTGCTAGTAAAAAGTAACACTACTTTAGTTGCTGACGCATATGCATTTATGTTTATTTAAGAATGTTACACAGAAGACATGTATATTCTTGGAGTTTCTGATTTAATTTTCTAAGATTCAGTTGAAAGGCTTAGGTGCTAATTTTTCTACGATTCATTTTTTGTAACAAAGATAAACTATTTTTCCTCCCTAATGTATCGTCTAAAATTATTTTTCTTGGTATTGGAGACTTCGAATAAATAATTAGATTTTTCAACCCTATTCCAACTTCTTCTCGCAGTGACTACAAATCAGCCCTGTTTTCCCTGGATCACCCTTCTTCTTCTCCTCCTTAAACTGAGAACCACTAGACTCGCCTCCAACTTGCTTTGCATCCCCCTTTGCTTCGTTGCTCTTCTTTTGCTTGCCCTCAATGGCAATGGCCTTCACGCTCGCATCTGCAATAGTCTCGACCGTGAATAACCTCATCTCCTTTCGGATGTAATCGCTCAATCCCGCCATATACTTCATAAACACGGAATATTCCTCTGTCGCAATGTTAAGGACCATCGCCTGCTGCTGGAACTCCGTAGTGTATTCTTGGACGGTTTGATTGACCCTTTGGCGCAAGCCATACCACTTGTACCAACGCTCCTCAAGGAATCCCACCGGATAGAACTGTTTCCTAAGTAGCTCCTTGAACTTGTTCCACGACACCGCCTTCTTCTCTTGCTTGCAATAGGATTTCCACCACGTCAACGCATGTCCTGAAAGCTTCAAAGTCATGAACACAATCTTCTCTTTTGACGAATAGCCATAAAGAGTAAAATACGTCTCCATCCGCTCGATCCAGTTATCAAGCCTCTCGACGTCAACACTCCCATCATAAATAGGAATCTCCACTCTGAAATCAATCTTCAGATTCTGGTAAGAATTCTTACCCCCTTGATGCGGTGCAGCCTTGACGGTCTCGTCCTCCTCGTCGGAGCCTGAAAGCTCGCTCTCTCCACCGGACTCTATAGGTTTCTTCTTAGACCTAGAAGAAGATTCCCCCTTTTCGTTCCCTCCTTGGATGAGACCGACGAGTTTTGTGAGCGTCGACCCTATCGTCTCGATCTGCTTCTCTAATGCATCAATCCTCGCTGAATTATCTCCTTCAGCCATCTTCTCCTTCCTTAAATCCTGGACTTTTTCCAATGAAATAGGGATCTCGCCAAGCTTCTTGTATGAGGAACGAGTAAGGACCATACACAGGATGCCCCTTCACCGGATCTAGTGCTCTGATACCAACTTGATACGAGTTGCCGTGCGAGCACCCTTTGGTCGCGGAATTACCAAAAGGTGGGTTGAGAAGAGGATGACCAAACACAAGAACAATTCAGTATAAGCCGAAGGAAAATACCTTCTCTAGATTATGAAGAACAAAGATTACAATCTCTCCCTGACAATCTCGTTAGAATTAAGAACAACCTCTCAACTCTCTCTCTAAAACCCTAATACAATTATTAGAATTTCTCTTGATCACTTCTCTCTGAGATCCAATTGTTTAGAACCCTAAAACAATCTTATTTATAGATGTGCAAACGTGGATGGCAAACTTGTAAATAAACAAGCCAAAAAGAATCAGGAATCCCTGTCAAAACAGAATCCAAAACGAAACAGGAAACCCAGAAATCACGATCCGGTCGACCGCCAGGCTTGGTCCGGTCGACCGACCAGAGAGTTTTCTCAAACCCTGCACCGTACAGGTTTTCCGGTCGACCGACATGTGTGCTGCGGTCGACCGGACAGAGATCTGCCAGTTTATCCTGTTCTTTTGCGATACGCTCCTGTTGACTTCTTTCACCGTCTTCTTTGGCTCCATCAATGCTCCTATTCCCAAGATATGAGAATCTCCTATCCTCAAGCTCCCATGAGGATCGCTAAGCTCCTGAAGAGAAGATACACCCGTATCAGTGTTGCACAAATATACGATTTTTATCCATATTCCTTTTAAGAATCTTTGTAAAGGTTGGCTCTTTCAATAAATTAAAGAACTTTTATCTCTTTTTGATGTGTATATGACAGAGGTGTAATGTTAATGTATCATACTAACATATTTGCTAGGGAAAGAAATGATGGAATCAAACTAGTAGAGGTGTAATGTTAACATATCAAGTTTGATCAAATTGACATTATTCAGATGTGTAATATTAATATGGCAGTATTTGGGTGTTTGACATGTCAAATGGAATGATCGACACAAGTATAATGTTAACCTGTCAGTTTTTGAGGAGTCCAAAGGATGACTACTATTTGGAAGTGTAATGCTAACTCAACAATAGGAAATCGACGAAAGTGTAATGTTAAGTAATAGATTTTTAGTAAAAGCGGATTGACAGAAGTATAATGTTAACAAGTCAAATCTGAAAAGATAAGTAGACAAAGGTGTAATGTTAATCAGTTAACAAAATGGTCCGAAAGAGGTGTATGATAACCGATCAGATCATTAGAATGAAAACCATTCAGAGGTGTGATGTTAACGTGACGGTGGTAAAATATTAGATGCGGTATTAACTTGATGACTCATTGGGAATTTTGATAAGATTTTTTAATCAAAATGATCAATATTTATGGTTAGAGGTGAAAACTTAAACGTGACTAAAATCTCTGTGTGGAGATAATATTAGCCAAGATCAATGGTAATATTTCTTGATAAATTTTCTGTTGACTAGTGTGATGCTCCTGGTTTCACACATGGCTGCAGTCCAAGGTGAATCCAGATATGTCAAACCTACCAAGCACCCACACCGTGCATAAACATCTTTCACCAATTATAATAATATTTTCTAGTGGAACCAAATATAAGTGCAGGTACAAAACAGACAAAAATAAGGGAAATAAGTACTATAGACATAATGTAGAAAGATATATCTCATAAATAAAATCATGTCTCAAGTGAACAATCTGAAATACATTTGATATCCGAAAATAAATAAAAATATCTCAACATGTATCAAATAAAAATCGTACTTAAGGCACATAGCCTTTACGAAATAAAATATAAAACTCTAATATCTGAAAGGAAATATAAATCCACTATGGATCCTCTACTAACAACTAATATGACAGCGACTATGCAAGAACTCTGTCATCCTACGGCTCTCTGAAACTCTGAGCTGCCATAAAAAATTTAAACAAAACAACAAGAGCATTAGAGCGCTACAACAAGATCACCTCCATTCACCCCCGGGGAAGGGCTGCTAGATGTAGGAGAAGCTCTATCTATTAAGTATGGTCTACCTAGATCATTTTTTCCTGTATCTAATGGAATTAATATTTAGACACCTACAATACGAGACGTAGTACGTCGAGCGAAATAATCCAAACACGAGAGTCACTGATGCATCAACTTCATTAGCTGGTCTCGTGACTTGAGCATCCAACGACGTTCAAAACACTAGGGTAACGCCGGTCAACGCGTAACCCTAGGTCAATGCCAGTCAACGCGTTGCGAGCAAAAATTCAACGTACGCTAATGGAATTAATATTTAGACACCTACAATACGAGACGTAGTACGTCGAGCGAAATAATCCAAACAAGGCAACCCTCATGTATATACCATATATCTCAAATTATAGGTAACTAAATATTAATCCCGAACTATAAATGAAAGGAAATATAACTGGAAAGATAAAGCATCGAAATAACCATCAATATATGTATCTCGTGTACTCGTACAACAAGGTATCTCAGTCATCAACTATCTAAAAAATGAGTCGAATTCACTTTAGGCATCCATCAAACTCAGGCTATCACATAATTGTCAAATTGTAACTATTCACAAAATTTCTAATTCATCGTATCATCACGCGCAACGTGTTAGGTCTCATGTGAGACTACATCTTCTAATCTTATTTTGATGATTACAATTAATTCCTAATATTGTTTGTCTAGTGTTTATGCTTTCCTATTAGGTATTCTAGACAAACAATATGTTAGAGGATGGATGGAATTGCGCATTCACGATAATATCCAATAGAGGTTGGCGGAATAGTGGAATGAAGCAATGCATTTCAAGTTGAAGATCCAAGTTCAAACTTTATCCGCAAGATTACCAAGTTGAGCTCATTGAAGACCTTCATCAAGCTTGGGTAATTTTGTTTAGGTTTTATATTATGTGTGTTAAGTACTCTAAGCTCAATATAATATACACACACATTTTATTGGTCGTAACCCTAGGTCAATGCCAGTCAACGCGTTGCGAGCAAAAATTCAACGTACGACGTTCGAAACCCTAGCGTTAACGCCGGACAACGCGTAACCCTAGGTCAACGCCTATCAATGCGTTGCAATAATCAACACTCCGAAAAGTATACGAGTATAAACTGCTTCTTAACACTCCGAAAAGTATACGAGTATAAACTGCTTCTTAATACTCCGAAAAGTATACGAGTATAAACTACTTCTTAATACTCCAATAAGGTATATGAGTATAAACTGTTCCCTAATTTTTGTTGAGAAGTTCCTGGAGAATGTTTTCATAAATATTCTTAAGGATAACTCAACAACACAACGCCGGACAACGCGTCGCGACGCCAACAATCGATGGTCTAAAGATTAGAAAATCAGGAGTCGACTTCAAGTTTAAAATTCCGACAACGGTCAGACAATAAATGCAGCACCGAAACTCTTTCAGACATTCGACAAAGCACCGAATAGCCTGGAGAATTGAAGGAATCAAGAACGGAAGTCATTCCAAGGTCCCGTTACACCGACTGAAGGTTGGGACAATCATATCCAAAGTATTCCAGACTCTTCTATAAAAGAACGAGGCTGAAATACTTTGGAGGGGGTATCTGTAGGCATATAAAATTACTTATAGGTCCCTTAGCCCAGCTCGGCACAAACCGACGAACCAATGAGGTGACGAGATCGACGAATCGCACGCAAGCAATGGAATACATCCATTCGCGTTCGGAATCAAGCCAACTAAGCTCAATATAATATACACACACATTTTATTGGTTTCTTTGTATATATATAGTTATATATATAATAATTTTTGGTTTCTATGTATATATATAGTTATATATATACATACATCTTTTTGGGTTTTTATGTTTATAAATATGAAATTATATATTTCATATTTATTATTACGTTTTGGTTTAATTTTATAGATATGAAACAAATATATATTCATATACATACTCATATGTTTCATATTCTATTGTATTTGTGAAAAAATATTGTATTCATTATTTATAGACTTCATAACAATAGTTTATATCTTCCATTAAGTCTATATAATCATTGTGTAAAGTTTTAAAATATGGTTTAGCTAAAATATCAAAATTCATGTGTTCACATTTTTATGTTTTGGACTTATTTGCAAAATGATGATATTTTACAAATGGGAAATGAAATTAAAAAAAATCCTTTTGTAACATGTGTATTATCATGTCTACAATCATTTTCCAAAGTTTTACATTTTTTTAGATTTTATTTGCTATTTTTTTATCAAGGTTTAAAAATCAAAATTTTGACATGCACAGTGTCTGTGCATGTTCATAAGTCAACTTATCAGGGTTGATAAGTCGACTTATGAAATGCTCTGGAATGTGCAAAATCTCTCGGCTAAGTCGACTTATACGAACTGTTAAGTCAACTTATACTAAGTCGACTTATGAATTATACAAGTCGACTTATGACCTGAGTTTTGTGTGTTAATTTTCTTCTACAAGTCGACTTATGTGAACCTTCAAGTCGACTTATTGTAAGTCGATTATAAGTCGACTTATACTAAGTCGGATACAAGTGAACTTATAAATATGATCGTTGCACAGTAACGACTATTTCCAGATTTTGTTTTTGTGTGGGTTTTTTGTTATTTCCTTGGGGTTTTGTCTGATGTATTGGGTTGTTATAAATACCCCATTGCATTTACCTCTCCCACCTAACAAGAGAAAAGTTTTAAAAAGAGTTTACAAGTTTTGTTTAAGGGTTTAAGTGTGGTTTAAGAGTTTTGTTTGTGAAGATAATTTCACAAGAGCAAGTGGAGATCATCTATTGGTGTTTGGGCATTCACTCTTCTCCCTCTCTCTTGTTATCTATAGAGAAGTTTTCTAAACTCAATTTCTAACTTTGTATTTATATTGTTTATTGATTATCATCTCTATAAGCTAGATTTTTATAATTGAGTTTAGTTTGATTTTGTTTTATTGAATCTCATTGTTACACGTACCCACTTGAGCTTATTATATTTCATACATAGTATAATTGGGGTTGTGAGAGATTGTAACATTAAGTTGTGCTTAATTGACTTCTCACCTTGTTTAGAGAACAATCATTTGATTTGTGAGCCTAATTGTGAGTTGCACTTTATATTACACTTGGACACAGAGAGAAGTGATTGGTGAGAGACGGGGTCGGTTCCAAGAGGAGTGGGGTCGGTAGTAAAGCCTAGTGAGAGGTGGTAATTCCGAACACTTGAGAAATATGACATGGGCTAGGCCAACACTTAGAGGGTGTAAAGTGTATTAGAGTGCCTAATTATGAAGTTGCCTTTGTATTACACTAGTACACCAAGAGGAGTGTGAGGTGAGAAACAGGGTTGTCCCAAGAGGAGTGGGGTAGGTGGTAATGCCTAGAGAGAGGTTGTAATTTCTAACACTTGAGGAAGACACATGCTAGAGACCAACACTTGAGGTGATAGTTAGTGTGTTTACATTGTGAGTGATTGTAATATTTTCGGTGAACTAGAAAACTGAGTATGAGGTGTAAACGTTTTTGGGTGATCGTTGGAAACCAGTGTGATAGTGGATTTCTCCCTGGGAGTGGGGAGCGAAGATGTAGGACGGGAGGTCTGAACTCTGTGATCATATTGTGTGTTTGCATTGTATATTTGCTCACTATCAATCTTGTTTATTTATAACTTGTTTCACCCTTATGTTAACTTGTATATCCTTGCACATATCATGTTGCATATCATATTTGCTAGGATATTTATTTATTAGTTTTAATCAGCATTTAAATCATATTAGATTAGCATAAACCTTATTCACTCCCCCTCTAGGGTTCTTTCGTAGCGACATTAGGGTCTAACACAATGGACTACCCTGTAGGTATCCTAAATAGTGTACACGGATCATTAGTCTCATAGCGATCTTAGTGTGTAACATGAGTGCGGAACGACCTACCATATAGGTATCCTAAGAGACAGCTCACAAGCCTCATCGCACCCCCATACAGATGAACTGATAAACAAAGCATCCAAACCCGACTCAATGGCCCGTACAAATAGAATATCGACGCACCACCACACGTAGTACTGAACTGAGCTCATCAACGATATCCATCTCGTGTATAAACTGTGTATGTCTGGTATATTAACGTACTATCTCATATAGTATTGAGCTGTGTTCATCAACGATATCCAACATGTGTATAAATGATCTCTAACTCAAGTGTAATAAGCACAACACTTGTCAAAATCCCCTTTGGGATACTTATGTGTACTACAACACTATTCATGTATATTCATGTCTATACATGTACTATCGTGCGACTCGAACCCCGCAATCGCTTCTCAAAATGGTGCAACATAATGTTTAGGAAAAGTCTTAGTAGTCAACTACTAAGCTTAGTAGTCGACTACACTGAATCCATCCAAACTCTGTGAGGCATATATCAGGATTAGTAGTCGACTACTAAGCACATTAGTCGACTACTCTGTAATATTCTAGTTTATGAAAATCCAAACTGAATATGAGTAGCCGACTACTAACCTTAGTGGTCGACTACTTTGTCAAAAAATGCTTTCTTTCATGCACGAACAAAGCTTATCATTCACCATATACTTTTCATGAGATTTAGTACAAATGAAAATATGTAATATTCAACAGAAATCATCCTGAACATGAAACAAATCTATTAACTTGTTCTAATTAGGGATTAACATCTTAATTAATCAATTTTCTTAATTAGCTCTTAATTAAACAACGTAATTATCAAAACTTGATGAAAACTACACATGAACAGAGGTGAAACTTCGTTTATACATGTTTATATAACTTAGGTATCACAAACCTAGGGTTTTAGCATAATTAGCTTAGAAGAAAACTCAATTAAACAACTAATTAGGATTTACTCATGAGTTAAACATAATTAACAAGTTGAAAATGAAATTAACATCAACCCTAATGATTATGATCATGTTTCTATCATCAAAAACAAAGATTTAACTTCAGATCTAGCATAGGGTTAAGATTTATCATCAAAAATCTAATTTTTATCACATTAGGTTATACTTAACCATGAAAATATCAATTAAACATCTTCAAAACTTTAACTAATTATAGGGACAGATTTTGATGAAGATGATCTTGCCTCAAATGCTGTGTTGAACTCCTGAACACGCATGCAAGATCCCTTCTTCAACAGAAACCACAAAGCCTCGCCTTTCTCTTGACAAACACCTCGAGATCTCTCCCAAAACTCATACTTTAGGGTTAGGGTTTGAGGAGGAAGGTGGCTGGTATTAATCTCATGTGAAAGAGGGTAAAAAAAGCTTTAAAACGAGTATATGTATGCATATATACAACTAGGTTCGAAACAAAACGAATCTGACCTGATACCCATAAGAAAAGTGGAAACAGCCCAACTAGTCGACTAATATCCTTACTAGTCGACTAATGGCCTTAGTAGTCGACTACTAAGCTTAGTAGTAGACTACTAAGAGCACAGATTCAGCTTATGCATCTTTCGTGCATGATTCTCTTCTATACTCATATATATACATTGATTTGATCTCAAATCAAATCCTAGCATACTCAAACATCAAAAATGTTTTTTATAATTATATAACAAATTTATTATTATTTATCATGATATATTCAAATTTCAGGGGGTTTTATATTCTTCCCCCCTTAAAAAGAATTTCATCCCCAAAATTCCGCAATTGTATCTTAGAGATTAATAATGCCAAAAAGCACGTTGAGGGGATAATCCAGACAAGGAAACTCTCATATACACATCTCGTACCATTAATCTCTAGATATGAAGCATAATAATATTTACACTTAACAATCTAGAATGTAAATACTCCCATTTAACTCCTAACTAAGCGGAACTAGTTTGTCGGGAGAAAAATCCAAACAAGGAAACCCCCATATATATACCATGTGTTCCGAGTGATTAGGAGCTAAGTGTCAATACCCCTATTCTAACATTAAATATAAATATGACCATATAGATAATTATAAACATTAATCAAATCAAAATCAGTCAATTTACCTGCTCAAATAGGTGCAGGTATTCGTGACGGATATCCTCCTCGCGCTCATAAAAATCCTCTTCAGTTCCCGTTCGATTCCATTGAACTTTGACCAAAGGTATCATTTTGTTTCTAAGCTTCTTATCCTCCTTGACAAGAATACAAACAAGAATATCTATCGTAATCAAATCATCATGAAGCTCAATCTCTGGTGCGTCTAACACTCGATGTTGCTCCTCATCGCGTAAATGCTTATTAAGCATCGAAACATGAAAAACATCGTGTATACTCGACATCGATGCTAAAAGGTCTAGCCGATATGAAACAGCTCCAATGCACTCAATAATCCTGAATGGACCAATATACCTTAGGGCTAGCTTTCCCCGTCTCTCAAATTGTTGAACCCCCTTCATAGGCGATACTTTCAATAATATATAGTCCCCAACCTGGAACTCTAATGGTCATCGTATCTGGTTTGCATAACTCTTTTGGCGACTCTGCGCTGTAAGGATACGCTCCTGAATCACTGCTACCTTCTCTGTAGTCTGTCTTACAAGCTCTGGTCCAAGTAATAGGTTGTCCTTCGGTTCTGCCTAACAAATATGCGATTTGTAAGGCCTCCCATACAATGCTTCATACAGTGCCATCCCAATAGTCGCTTGATAACTATTATTATAAGCAAATTTAATTAATGAGATGTGGTCCTCCAAACTATCCTGAAGGTCTATGACACATGCCCACAACATGTCCTCCAATACCTGGTTTTTCCGTTTGCCCATCTGTCTGCGGGTGGAAAACACTGGAGTATGACAATGTACTACCAAAGGAATTCTGGAAACTCCTCTAGAAATGCAAAGCAAAAACTAAGCCTCGATCTTATACTATCGTCTTTAGGACTCCGTGCAATCTCACGATCTCCTGGATGAATATTCTCGCGTAAGTCTCCACGGTATAACTTGTCTTTACTGGTATAAAATATGCTGACTTTATCAACCGATCAACGATCACTCAAACTAAATCGTTCCCCTTCTTCGATCTTGGCAATCCTATAATGAAGTTCATGGAAATATCTACACATTTCCACTCTGGAATGGACAAAGGCTGTAAGGTTCCTGCTGGTCTCTGGTGTTCTGTCTTCACTTGTTAGCAGGTAAATCACTTAGCTACATACTCGGCAATCTCCCTATGTATGCCGCTCCACCAAAAGTATCTCTTCAGGTCCTTGTACATTTTTATTGTACCTGGATGCACTGTGTTGTTGGTCCTTTTTGTTTTGATGATGTTTAACAAATAATTTACAACTAATGTTGTTTGTCTAGTGTTTGTGTTTTCGTATTTATTCTAGACAAACAACGTGTTGAAAGATGGATGGAATTGCGCCATAACGATAATATCCAATGGAGGTTGGCGGAATTATGGTATAAAGCCTATGCAATTCAAGTTGAAGATCCAAGTTCAAGCTTCATCCGCATGTTTAACAAGTCGAGTTCATTGAAGACCTTCATCAAGCTTGGATATATAGTTTATAGTATTTATAGTATAAGTTTATACTTGTGTGTTAATGCTTTAAGCTCATATATTAATCACACACACACACGTATTTGTTGATTTTATCAAAATATAGGTGTTTCTGATAAAATATTATTTTATTAGTTTATAGACTTTAATATCACCAGTTTATATATATTTTATTAAGTCTATAAAATTAGTTTATAAATTTTCAAAACACGGTTTAGTCAAAATGACAAAACAAGTGTTGTTGTATTTTCATGTTTTGGACTTGTTTTAAAAAATGATGAGTTTTCACAAATGTGAAGTGCAATTCTAAAAATTCTTTTGTAACTTGTTCATTAAATGTTTATAATAATTTCCCAAAGTTTTATATTTTTTGAAATTTGTTTGCTATTTTTAAATGTACTTTAAAAATCAGTTTTACTATTTGATTCAGGCTGATAATCTGTTATCAATCAACTGGTAAGTCGACTGATGGCATCAGTCGACTGATGTGCCCACTGAAAAAATGTCTGGAATAACAAAAAGATTCTGTTTTGTTTTGGTCAACTGACCAGTCGACTGATGGGGTCATTAGTCGACTGATAAGGTCCGTCAGTCGACTGATGAGCTGGAAAACGCCTCTAATGGTCAGCTCATCAGTCGACTGATGAAAGCCATTAGTCGACTGATGCTGTAACGGTTAGTTTTTCAGCCTTTTACAGATTTAGGTTTTTGGTCTTTTTGCCTTGTTTTCTCTTGGCTTTGGGTTCCTATAAATACCCCCACATATCTTTAGTTTCATTGAGTTAAGAGAATTATTTAAAACAATTTTAAGGGTGTTTTGTGTTGTTTAAAAGAGTGTTTTAGAGTTTTGTTTGTTCAGAAATTTTCACAAGAGCTTGAGGAAGATCATCAATTGTGTTTGAGCATCCAACTCTTCTCCCTCTCTCTTGATCTATAGAGAAGTTTTTCTAAACTCTTATCTAGCTATTTATTTATTTATTTTTATTTCTTATTTGAGTTTAGTTTGTTTTATTAAGTCTCATTGTTACACACACCCACTTAAACTTTTAGTATTTTTATACATAGTATAATTGGGGTTGTGAGAGATTGTAATTTTGAGTTGTGCTTAATTGAGTTCTCGCCTTGTATTAGAGAACAAATAATTTGTTGTAAGTTATAATTGTGAGGTTCACTTTGTAATATACTAGTACACCAAGAGGAGTGTGTGGTGAGAGACGGGGTCGATCACTTTGTAATATACTAGTACACCAAGAGGAGTGTGTGGTGAGAGACGGGGTCGTCCCAAGAGGAGTGAGGTATGTGGTAATGCCTACAGAGAGGTTGTAATTCCTAATACTTGAGGGAGACACGGGCTAGAAACCAACACTTGAGGTGGTAGTTAGTATAGTTACATTGTTAGTGATTGTGAACATGGATCGGTGAGCGTTGAAAACTGACATTGTGAGTTGTAAACGTTTTTCGAGTAAGCGTAGAAAACCCGGTGTGATAGTGGAGATCTCCTCGAGGTGAGGAGCGGAGATGTAGACCATGGGGTCCGAACTCCGTGAACATATCGTTTGTTTGTGATTGCATTGGCACACTTATTTTTATGCTCATATCTTATATCGCTTTTGTATATTGCTTGTTGTTTATTTTGCCCACTATCTAGTTTAGATTATTTACCCTTGTGTTACTTATATATCCTTGCTCATATATTTGTAATATATCATTCTTGCTAGGATATATTTTTTAATTAGTTTTAATTGGTATAAAATCAGATTAGATTAGCATAAACCCTATTCACCCCCTCTAGGGTTCCTTCCTAGTGGCATTAGGGTGCTTTCATGTGTACCTAGTACGATGCGCCTCATTAAATAAGTCTTTCTTCTATTGTTGACTACTTGACATCACTAATCAACCCTTCATTCGAAGACCTCCATCTACTCCAACAGTCGAATCAGCCTTTGGCTCTTTGGAAATCTCCTCTTTTCGGGTTTGAATCCAATAGTCCTCTAGTTAAGCTCTAACCACTCTATCACTCCAAGATGGCTGTACTGATAAAGTTACCAAAAATGTACTCCTCCCACCGATCTTCGGTTTAAAGTCAAACTGAGTAAGGTGTAAAGATCTCGATACAACGAGCACCTCGGAGCCGCAATCCGATGCCGACGCTTTCTACTCAATACGTTTGCTACAACATTAACCTTCCCCGGATGGTACTAAATCGCAAACTCGTAATCCTTGATGAACTCGACCTATCGCCGCTGCCTTTGGTTGAGTTCCTTCTGAGAAAAGAGATACTTCAAACTCTGATGGTCCGTGAATAGCTCGAACTATACTCCATACATGTAATGTCTTCATATCTTTAGTGCAAAGACTACTGCTGCTAGCTCCAAGTCATGTGTATGATAGTTCTGTCATGCATCCTCAACTGTCATGAGATATAAGCCACTACTCTCTGGGCCTATATCAAAACACCTCCTAGACCCGCTAATGATGCATCTGTGTAGACGACAAAGGTCTTATCACTGTTCGGAATAGTCAATACTGGCATTGTAGTTAACTTAGCCTTCAAAATCTAAAAGGCCTCCTGGTACTCTATGCCCCAAACAAACAGTACACCCTTTTTCTTAAGGCATGTAAGTGGCGTCGCAATCTTCAAGAAGTCTTGAATGAACTTTCTATAATAGCCACCAAACCCAAGAAACTACAAATTTCTAAAATGATCTTTGGCGGCTCCCAATCAAGTACTGCCTTAACTTTCGTAGGATCCACTACAATACCCTATCTGCTAATGGCGTGACCTAAAAATCTAACCTCGGAAACCAAAATACGCACTTACTAAACTTGGAATATAATTGATGCTCATGCAAAGTCTGCAAAGCCAATCGAAGAAGCTGCTCGTGCTCTGCCTCTAATCTCGATTAGATGAGGATGTCATCGATAAAAACAATCATGAACTGATCCAAATATGGACGAAAAACCTAGTTCATTAAATCTGTGAATATCGCGGGTGCATTGGTCAGCCCAAATGGCATGACAAGGAACTCGAAGGATCCATATCTAGTCAAAAAGGTGATTTTGGGAATATCCATCTCCTGAACTCGCAACTGATGATAGCTAGAACAAAGATCAATCTTTGAAAAATGATGCGCTCCCTATAGCTGGTCAAACAAGTCATCAATCCTCGATAGTGGATACCTGTTTTGGATAGTGACTTTGTTAAACTCACGGTAATCTATACACAAACGCATGCTACCATCCTTTTTCTTCACAAAGAGGACTAGTGCTCCCTATGAAGAATGACTCTGGTGAATAAAACCTTGAGATAACAACTTATCTAACTGGGTTTGTAGCTCCCTCGTCTCAGCAGGTGTCATAAGATAGGGTGCTCGGGATATCTGTGATGTGCCAGGCTGCAACTCGATACAGAACTCAACCTCTCTCATAGGAGATAACCCAGGTATGTCCTGAAAGACATCCTGATAATCTGAGACAACTCTACTATCGCACAAATCAGCACTTCAGTCCCTCAGCATCACCTCCTCGACGTATGCCAGAAATGACTACGCAATCTGGTTGCCCTGTGAGGTCGCTACGATCAACTCAAACTCATCGAACGCCCGCAAGCTGACCGTTTTAGCAAAATAGTCGATACTAATATGGTAGGATGATAACCAATCCATACTAAGAATGATGTCAAACTCCAACATTCATAAAACGATCAAATCGGTGATGAACTCAGACTCATCTAGACTGATGACATATCTCCTACAAACACTCTCTAAAAAGGATACCTCCCCTAAAGGAGTAGAGACGGATAACGGTACATCTAAAGGATATACGATCAACTGGAGCTTATCCATAAAGGTACGGGAGATAAAAGAATGTGAAGATCCTGAATCAAACAAGATCCAAGATGGAAAGGAATTCACTAAGAAAGTAAATTCCACTATATCTTCGCTCACACCATGATCACGTGGTACGACTGCATAAACTCTGCCGGTGGCTAGTGCCTGCTGCGCTGGTGGTGGTGGAACATATGAGTTTGTTTGACCCTGAGGAAACTCCTAAATAACGCGAATCTAGCCCTCTATCCCTTCAATCCTCAGAATGGCAAGTGGTGCCTCTATCCTCTGCTACTAGCCCTGACCACGGTTCTACTACTGCCTGTGTCCTCGTCCTTACTGCTGGCCTTGGCCTCTGCCCTGTTAGCCTCCTGCTAGTGAACTATGACAATCCATGGAATTATGCCCAATCTTGTTATAATTGTAACATGCACCATGAATCCTACAGTGCTGCGGCGCTCTCTGATCATGTTGTCATCCTCTCTTGGACTAAACCTGCTGCTGGTGCTAAAAATCCTTACCCCGCTGTTGGGGTCCTCCGCGTCTGGCGAAAGGTCTCTTACCCTTACCCTTGTCACTCTGCTATCATAGCTTAGTGTTACCCTCCTTGTTCTTCTGAAACATTGCAGTCTCTGTCTCCTGCGAAATGGCTGCATCAGCTACCTCTCGAACTGAGCGGAACCTCCTAGGTACGAGGTAGCGACGAAGGCTTGGATGAAGCCCCGTAAGAAACATCTATGCCTAGAGCTCTCCAATCTTCCACATGACTGTGAAACAAAGTAGAATCATGAATCGGCTCTCGTAGTCAGCTACGGTCATGTCTCCCTGCTCCAAACTGGTCAACTCAAGCTCTTTCCCGGTCCGTGTCACGGAAGAGATGTACTGCTCGTCGAAGAAATAGATAAAATCTTCCCATGAAAGTGTCAACCATTGCTCTAGGGTGAATTGAAGCCTATACCATCCCCAGGCATCACCCTTTAGGCTGAAAGCTGCTAACCTTTGCTTCTGGACTGAATTCATATCAAACAAGTCAAGAATATTCCCCACATCTTCCTTCCACATGTGGGCTACAAGCGAATCTGATGATCCCTGGAATTCTGGTGCCCTAATCTTCTGGTACCTTTCAACTAGATGGAGCCAAGCCTCTAGCTCCGCAGCTACAACTGATGGTGGTGTGAATCCTTGTGTACCGTCTGAGGATTCCTCTGAAATAGGAATGGCTGGAATCACTAGCGGTGGAACTACAGGTGGTGGTGCAACTGGTGGAGTCTGACTCACCACTTGCTCCTCGAGTGCTGCTAGCCTAGCTGCTATAGGTTCCATGAGTCTATAAGGTACTGTGGAGCCTGATACGGCTCAGGTGGAGTCTGCTGCTGCTCGGGTGGAACCTGCTGCAGATCTAGCTCCAGCTCATCCTGCCTAACTCTCTATGGATAGGATCCTCTCCGTCCACATCCACGTCTAGCCATCTATAAGTTTTAGAAAGAGAGTTTATAAGACCTCAGGCAAAAGCATATATATATAACTCATAGCAATAAGAAAATTGTATCGTATATCATTCATGCAAATACTTTATAACCAAAGTAAAATAGTTGTCATTAATTTTTTTTTTTTTGAAATTTTAGAGATATACGTATATAACATCCTCATTCATTTTAGGAAATCCTAGAAGACTCTATACATGAATCCTAAGAAACTCTATTTTAGCTCAACGACTCGATACAAGATGATCCTAATGATGCTAGAACTAGATCTTTGATACTATTTGTGATGCCCCTGGTTTCACACATAGCTGAAGTCAAAGGTGAATCCAGAGATGTCAAACCTGCCATGCACCCGTACTGTGCATAAACACATTTCACCAATCATAGTAATATCCTCTAGTGGAATCAAATATAAGTGCAGGTACAAAACATGCAAAAATAAGGGAAATAAGTACTATAGACATGATGTAGAAAGATATATCTCATAAATAAAATCATGTCTCAAGTGAACAATCTAAAATACATCTGATATCCGAAAATAAATAAAAATGTCTCAACATGAATCAACTAAAAACCGTACTTAAGGCACATAGCCTTTACAAAATAAAATACAAAACTCTAATATCTGAAAGAAAATATAAATCCACTATGGAGCCTCTACTAACAACTAATGTGATGACGACTATGCAAGAACTTCGTCATCCTGTGGCTCTCCGAAACTCTGAGCTGTCTAAAAAGAAATTTAGAACAAAAATAACAACAACAAGAGCGTTATAGCGCTACAGCAAGATCACCTCCATTCGTCCCCAGGAGAAGGGCTGCTAGATGTATTGGAGGCTCTATCTATTAAGCATAATCTACCTAAATCATTTTTCCTGTATCTAATAGAATTAATATTTAGACACCTACAATGCGAGACGTAGTACATCAAGCAAAATAAACCAAATAAGAAAACCCTCATGTATATGCTAGATGTCTCAAATTATAGGTAACTAAATATTAATCCCGAACTAAGAATAAAAGGAAACATAACAAAAAAGATAAAGCATCGAAATAACCATCAGTATATGTATCTCGTGTACTCACACAACAAAGTATCTCAGTCATCAAATATCTTAACTATGAGTCGAATTCACTTTTTGCAGCCACCAAACTCAGGCTATCACATAATTATCATATTACAACTCTTCGAAAAATTTCTAATTCATTGTATTATCATGCACAATGGACTACCCTATAGGTATCCTAAACAGTGTACACAGCTCATTAGTCTCATTATGGTCTTAGTGCGTAACATGAGTGCGGGACGACCTACCATATAGGTATCCTAAGAGACGACTCACAAGCCTCATCGCACCCCCCGTGCGGACGGATTGCTAGACAAAGTATCCAAACCTGACTCAATGACCTGTACAAATAGAATATCGACGCACCACCACACGTAGTACTGAACTGAGCTCATCAACGATATTCATCTCGTGTATAAACTATGTATGTCTGGTATATTGACGCACTATCTCATATAACATTGAACTGTGCTCATCAACGATATCCAACATGTATATAAACAATCTCTAACTCAAGTGTAATAAGCACAACACTTGTCAAAATCCCCTTTGGGATACTTATGTGTGTACTACAACACTATTCATGTATATTCATGTCTATACGTGTACTATCATTTAACTCGATCCCCGCGATCACATCTCAAAACAGTGCAACACAATGTTCAGGAAAAGTCTTAGTAGTCGACTACTAAGCTTAGTAGTCGACTACAGCAAGTCCATCCAAACTCTATGAGGTATGTATCAGGATTAGTAGTCAACTACTAAGCACATTAGTCGATTACTCTGTAATATTCTAGTTTCTGGAAATCCAAACTGAACATGAGTAGCCGACTACTAACTTAGTAGTCAACTACTCTGTCAAAACATGCATTCCTTCATGCACGAACAGAGCTTATCATTCATTATATACTTATCATGAGATTTAGTACAAATAAAAACATGTAATATTCAACAGAAATCATCCTGAACATGAAACAAATCTATTAACTTGTTCTAATTAGGGATATTCAACAGAAATCATCCTGAACATGAAACAAATCTATTAACTTGTTCTAATTAGGGATTAACATCCTAATTAATCAATTTATCATCCTGAACATGAAACAAATCTATTAACTTGTTCTAATTAGGGATTAACATCCTAATTAATCAATTTTCTCAATTAGCTCTTAATTAAATAATGTAATTATCAACACTTGATGAAAACTACTCATGAACAAATGTTAAACTTGATGAAAAACACTTGATGAAACTTTATTTATACTCATGAACATATGAAAACTACTGATGAAAACTACTCATCAACACTTGATGAAAACTACTCATGAACAGATGTGAAAATTAACATCAACCCTAATGATAATGATCATGTTTCTATCATCAACAACAAAGATTTAACTTCAGATCTAGCATAGGATTAAGATTTATCATTAAAAATCTGATTTTTATCACATTAGGTTACACTTAACCATGAAAACATCAATTAAACATCTTCCACACTTTAACTAATTATAGGGACAGGTTTGGATAAAGATGATCTTAGCTCAAATGCTGTGTTGAACTCCTGAACACGCGTACATGATCCCTTCTTCGTTAGAAACCGCAAAGCCTCGCCTTTCTCTCGACAAACGCCTCAAGATCTCTCCCAAAACTCACACTTTAGGGTTAGGGTTTGAGGAGAAATATGGCTGGTATTAATCTCGCACGAAAGAGGGTAAAAAGAGCTTTAAAACGAGTACATATACGTATATATACAACTGGGTTCGAAACAAAACGAATCCAACCCGAAACCCATAATAAAACTAGAAACAGCCTAACTAGTCGACTAATGGCCCTAGTAGTCGACTACTAAGCTTAGTAGTAGACTACTAAGAACACAGATTCAGCTTATGTTTGCTTCGTGCATGATTCTCTTCTATACTTATATATATACGTTGATTTGATCTCAAATCAAATCCTAGCATACTCAAATATCAAAATATGTTATTTATAACCATATAATATATTTATTATTATTTATCATAAAATATTTAAATTTTCTATGGTTTTACAATTGGCACCGTGAGCCGATTGCTATTTTAATCAATTAAGCGATATGCTCCATTTTAGTAGACTGTCTCTACTGTGAATGGACCTTTCCATTTGGATTAGAATTTACCTTTAGTCTTATGCATCGTAATCATGGGTCGACGAACGGCTAAGACTAGATCACCTTTTTTTATAAGAATCGTTTTTTCCTATTGAAGGCTCTCGAGATACGTGATTGGTAGTTCTCGATTCATTACTGAGCTTGAAGTCTCAGCTCATCTAGCGCCTCTAGTTGTTGGAGCAGCTTTTGATGATGTTCTTGAATCATCATTTTCTAAGTAAAAGTAATTCTGAATGATGGCATCTGGATTATGTGATATGTCTTGACTTCTCTGAGGGGAATGACTTCAGCGCATTTGGAGAAATAGTCTGCAATGGTGAAAATGAAGCAATGACCTTTAGTAGATGGTGGACTATTTGGCCCGATGATGTCCATACCCCATGTTTTGAATCACCATGAGGCAATAGTCAAATGCAATTCTTCTAGAACTTAGTGTAGAAACTTAGCATGGACTTGACATGCATAATATCATTTACCATATGCTACCATATTTACTACTATTATTGACCAATAATATCCTAGACGATAAAGCTAATCTTGAAGTTTGGGACCTGGTTGATGAGCTCCACACATACCATCATGGTCTTCTTTTAGTGCTTATTGAGCTTCACTTGGTGATAAACATGGAAGCAATATTCCTTCGAATAATTGTTGATACAAAGTCTGCATAATAGAATCGTAGAAGAAACATGGAGCCCTTCTTTGAATAGAAATCGCTTACTTTGGGCTATCGGGTAATACTCTATGCAAGACATAATCAGTGATCGGGAAACATCAATCATTAGCTTTGAAATGAGTTGGCATGTCATGTACTTCGTTAGCTTCCAGAATTTGCTCTGGGAGCATAGTTGATGACTAGCTACTATGATGCACAAAATAGATTTGGGCGTCAAGGCAAGAGTGGCTATAAAGGATGCCAAAGCATCCACATGAGAGTTTTCAAGCCAGGCTACATAATTGATGTAGAATCTTTCAAATGAATGAGCAATCTTCATTGCTGCCTCATGGTAGGGTATAAGGTCTTCGTTGCGGACCTCATATTCTCCTTTGATCTGATTAACGATCAATTTGGAATTGCCATATGCTTCAAGGTATTTGATGTCGATGTCTTAAGCAAGTTATAAGCTAATTACAAGGGCTTTATACTCAGCCACATTATTGAAGCATGTCTTGGTCAATGAATAAGCCTAAGGAAGGATGTGTCTATAAAGATCGATCGGCACTACTCCTACTCCTACGAGAACTACCCTTTTATAGTTGTGTTTTGATGCACCGTCAAAGTAAAGTCATAATATCTGGTGGTCTGAGGTATCATTCGACTCGAAGACTTCATTTGGGATGTCTTCATAGAGCTTAGAAGATTTGGGGATGGGGTATTGTCACGCCCCGCTTCCCAAAATACCGGAGAATCGGAACGTGAACAAGCCCGCGACGTATTAGATTAAGGAGAATAAATAAAAATAAATATTTCTCCTCAACCTAATATGCTAAGCATCAAGAAATAAATACAAAGGCACAGGTCTCCGATCACAGATAGTGAGAATATAATAAATAACTCAAAATAGAATATCCATATCATAAGTGAATATCATCCAAGATATAATATTTTGATCAACATACCCTTATACAAAACTAAACAACTGAATATTGGAGAAATATAATACATCGTTCAACAAAAAAGAAAGGAAATACTACAAAAGCAACTAGGACCATCAACTAAGAAAAGATAACTGAGCTTCGACCTATTCTTCAACTCTGTCTACGAAGCACTCCTGCTGAGAATATCCTGACTCTAGCACATTTCCAAGCTGAACCTGTCCTTCCTCTAAGTCTAACGTACACTAGAGAAAACAGGTGTATGTCAGCGTCCATGGCATACAGCAAGACCCCACAAAAGAAAATAGAACGATCAAAAACCTAATGCGAAAAAGGATACAACGACAAAAATGACAAAAGGAACGTGCAACTGGAAATCCAACAAAATCAAAATGCAATCCATCATTAAAACGTGATACTCATAAGGCTAACAACATACAGTAACCGGGTCGAATACTAGTCATCCTAAAACTCACTAGTCCACATCTCACATAGAGTCAACATTCATATTACCGAATAACTGACTGTTCACAAATCCCCTACGTGCACCCAATAAGCCTCTACATTGGATCGGTCAGAAGGTTAAACGCAATCCGATTTTAACCTGGTTCGAAGTCAAGCTAAACTCGGGTTAATGTCAAATTCACGGACCAAAGTGACTACACTAGCTTTACTTTGACCCAACAAACCAACCCTAAGCTACGTTGAATCCTGGGGCGAGCCTAGAAGATACATCAATAGCTATATCCGATCACACGAACAAGGACTTCCCCATCCCCACTCTTCTTGTTTTTCTAAGTCAACAACATGACCTACAATAGATCTCTGGTCCACCTCCTAATTCAGTCAACGGACTCACACATTTCACTAAGTCTGGTTCATAACACACAAAGCTACTAAGTCATGAACTACTATTGGTTCTCAAAATATAGCAAGAAACAGTAAATAAATCTAATTGATTCTATGCAACAACATCATGTCATATCGAATATATTAAAATAAAGATCGTAAAACATGAAATGTAATCATGAACAGTAAAAGCATGCATGCAGACCGGTTTTATTAATATCTTGTTATTCGGACTTCTAAACTACTCATAAAAATTATCAACAGCTAGATAATATCTAATATAACTACGGTCAAAAAGAAAATTGAAAATCGTGATTGCTTTACACATGAAATGTCACAGTTTTCAATCGTCATGATCATAAATTTATTAATTCCAAAAAATTCTTTTAAAAATTCTTTCTCGTTATATTAATCCAAAACTAACCCCTTTTCCAAAATCAACTTCTTTTCTTATAATAATAATTTAAAATAAATCTAAAAAATATTCCTTTTATTAAAAGCGTCTCATAATTAATATCGTTCATCAACAAACTCACGCAAGTAATAACATATCATAGTCTAATCCATGCAATCAATTACTAACGGATATAAATAATAGAATATCAAATCAAGGGAAGCGGGATCTTGCCTCAGGTATTATTGAACGAAGCGACATTGAAGTGAGGCACATCGGTGCTGAAGGGGCGACGGATCTAGTCGGATCTGAGGGTGGTGACGGCGAGGTGGTGAGGGAAGCTCGGGGATGAGAAGAATAGAGGTCAGCAGGGGGTTGGCGGCGACGTTGAAGCTCAGGGTTGTGACGACGTTGGCGATGATAGGCCGCAGGAGGACTGCTGCGTTGGGGGGTGGCGACGGCAGGTCGCGGTGGGGAAGGTTGGTGACTAAGTGGGCAGCGAGAAGGAGAAGCGGATTTGGAGCGGGTGTGGATGGTCGCGAGGTAGGGCTGGGCAAGTTTGGTGGAGCGGCGCAGTCGGTGGGTAAGCAACGCAGAGGGTCGGAGAGGCGCTTATGGGCCGAGGGTGAGCGGAGAGGGAGGTTGGTGCAGCTCTTTGGGGGTTGGGCGATCTGGGCGACTTGGCGTGATGGCGGAGGGAGAAGCGGATCCTGAGCGGGGCTCGTCGAAGCTGGTGTGGGGAGGCGGTGGTCGAGACAACGGTAGAGCTCGCGGTGCTGAAGGGCGACGGAAAGGAGGAGAGGCCGGTGAGGAGATGATAGCTTGGAGATGGCTCGGGCTTGTAGGCGGCTGTGCAGAACGGGGGTGTTAGGGGCATTGGCGCAATGACTGAGTCGGAGAAGGCTGACCGTCGACGACGTGCGGGCTTGACGCGATCTGTGCGGAGGTAGGGGCGGTGAACTGAGTGGGTAAGAAATAGAGAGAGAGAGCAGGAGAGAGAGAGAAGAGAGAGAGAGAGAGAGAGAGATGAGAGAGAGGATGGAGGAGTAGATGAAGGAGAGAGAGGCAAAGAATAACGCGAGAGAGAAAGGAGGGGGTCGGGGGCGTGAAAGACGAGAGACGACGAGAGAGAGATAATAGAATGATATATATATATAAAGGGATATTTAGGGTTTTGAAAAATAATTAAAAATAATATTATTTATGAAATAAATTACATAATTATGTGAAAATTATCTACATATTAAAACGTATCAATTATACTAATACAGCAGATAATATGTAATAGTAGTAATAATACAACAAATTGTTCAATTAAACAAGAATAATTAATAAAAAATATATTTACTTACATTTAAAATCAAATAATTACGGGAGAATTATCTACACAATAAAACGTACCGGTTGTACTAATACAACCGATAATATGCAACAGTAGAAATAATACAAGAAATTATATAAAATAATAAGTAATAAAAATACAACATATTATAAGAAATAATACGTAATAGTAAAAATAATACACTATATTATTCAAAATGATACGTAATAGTATCGATAACACAACAGATTAATTCCAAAATTACTGCACTAAGTTAATTTATAAATATCAAAATCATTTAAATAAATATAAAATTTGGACTTTTAAATCGTAAAAAATTCTAGAAAATCAAGAAAAATACAGATACTCTTTTAAAAATAATAATTGAATATTTTAAAATACCAAAAAATTATTTTAACTAGTATCAAAAGTTCATGATCATTACAGATGTTCTGTAAAAAAGTCAGTTATTGCCTGGTCTTTAATTGCTTTCTGTGGCACAAATGTCATATCGTATTGTGAAACTAGTATTGCCTATTTGGCTAATCTGGAGTTTAGCGATCTGGATTTTGTCAGGAGAATCTATAAAGGATTAACTCTTGAAATAACATGGATAGATTGACCAGTGAGATAGTGTCGTATCTTCTGCGAAGACCAATGCTAGACACTCCTTCTCAGCTAGATTGTAGCGATGCTCGATACTAATCATAGTCTGACTAAGATAGTAAATGGCTTGCTCGTGGATATTGTCATTCTTCTGGGCAAGAAGTGATGTAAGGGAGTGATCCATTGTCCTGATGTAGATCAGGAATGGTTTACTTGACACTAGTGCGACTAAAATGGGTGGTTTCATGAGATAACACTTGATCTCATGGAACGTTTTTTGACAAGTGTAATCCCAAATGAAGGAGACACCTTTCTTCATTAGCCTTTGAAATGGTTGACATTTTCTGGACAAGTTAGAGATGAACCCGCAGATGTGGGCTAATCGTCCTTGTAAGACTCTAAGTTCTTTAAGATTTCTCGAAGGCAGCGTCACTTGGATGACTTTTAATTTTTAGGGATTGACCTATTCATTATTCACATTTAAAACAGAATAATTGTCCATATTTATCACCACATGTATGCATATGATTCATTCACATATTAATTTTCCTTTAGGTTGATTAATATTTGCTTGAACCATATACACACTACCATTTGGATGTATAAAATAAATTAATCTACATAAGAGACACTAGTAGAAAAATGAGCAACCTAGACTGAAATTTCCGTCTAGGTTGCTCCAATTTCCATCTAGATTGGTTCATCTAGACGGAAATCCGTCTAGTTTGTTCCGTCTAGAATATTTCCGTCTAGATTGGGGCAAACTAGACGGAATTCCGTCTAGTTTGCTAAACTAGATGGAAAACAACCTAGACGGAAGTAAAAATCCGTCTAGGTTGATTCCTAGACAGAATTCCGTCTAGGTTGCTTCAACCTAGACGGAATTCCATCTAGGTTGATATTGTAGCAATAGTAACAACCTAGACGGGCACTGTAGCAACCTAGACGGAATTTCCGTCTAAGTTGCTACTGCTACAGTAGTTTTTTTTTTTTTTTTCAGAATCTGCATTGCAAGCTATATGATATCAAATGTATATATGCAAAGTGTTGCACAACACCAAATTATATTCATATCCAACACAATCTAATTATATTTCAATATCAAATACAATTATATTCAATAATACATTCACCAAAATACTAGTGTGATACATAAATTGTTTACATAGATAAGAAGTAATTTTCTATTTAGCAAGAGCTTCATTATGCATCACTTCAGCAAGACCTTTTTTCTCACATGGAAGCATCAGAGATGTAGCGCTTTTCACAATGCAAACTTCACTGACCAGACTCTGAAATGCATGAGAATAAAACCACATCAAAGATTTTTCTATTTCAGTCAATTCATACAAATAATTTAAGATGAAACACAGAAACACCCTGCAGAAAAACAGATTCAATTCTTCTTTTTTTTTGAAATTAAGCCCTATGGCTCCAAACCTTCACTTCTCCATACTCAATATGTTAAATACAAACTGTGTATCAGCAAGTAACCTTCGTAGCCAATTCCAACATAACATGTAGGAGAAAAGCTTTGTTATGTGTCATTTGAAGTAACTAGGAAAAATGAGACAAAGGGTCCACTTAAATAAATACTTATTAATACAAACATAGGAAACCTTAGCAAACTAGTTTCAGTTTTCTGACTATACATACATAGAAGATCCTCAGAGAAAGCGGCCCCCAACAAAACCACCTCCACATAAATTAAGTATTCACTAGTTATCTGTATAAGCAAACAGTAAGAAAGAAGCTTTATAAGAAATTTACCTTGAGTTTTAGTGTTCTACAGACATTGTGGACAGATATCTGTTGAGGGGCATATCAATCAATGTCGTTATCCCACCTGAAAGAGAACATAAATCACCACTCTAGATTAGAATATGAATGAAACCATGATACATGCAAAATAACTGTGATACTAGCTTTCCCATTCATTTATTGTCTAGGTGACCTGCGAAGATATATATGAAACTGAACTTGGCATGCTCAGAGATAGGGTCTATGTAACTTCAATATGGGAGAAAAAGAAACAAAATAAAACATGTGCACACTATTTAATGTCTTATATAAGAACCAACTTGGAATCATCCCAAGCAAAGCACAATTGATGATTCATGAAATCTGGACATAGGATAGTATTATGTTGATATTACCAGACTATTTCTCCTTTACCTACAGTATACTATTAACCAGCATTATGTAACATGATATTGTTAGTTACTTCACGATCCTCTAATACCGGTGGTCTCTATAGCAAAGATATAAACCATAGCAGCAAAGATATAAACCGTTTGTAACATGATACATGCTTCTCATAGAAATGAATCCATAGCAGCAAAGATATAAACTGTTTGCTGGTTTAAGAAACAAGCGCTAAAACCATTCATATTTCTACTATATAGGAGGTTGTTACAAGTTCAATAATGATCCTTACCTGAGATGGAAAACCATCTACAAACACAAGCATAACATTTGTATGAGATATTCTAACAATGCATGACAGGTTTCACTAACTTATTCTAACACGGGACCTATAGCATGTTGGTTTTCCTGATTACAACTCCAAACTAGTTGATAGTCTGCTTACCACTCAGTTTGTGCTTGTATTCACATAAATAGATAAGCTATCAAGATGAAGAAAACTATATGATAATACACACTCATAGAGTATAACACTCAGAAACCAACAAGCAATGTTGAAACGCATTAAGAGCTCCAACAAGGTAATCATGATGGTAGACAGTTCTATTAAAATGATAACGGACACTAGTCATGAGTTCGCAATGGAAAAGCAACTTAAAAGAAACATCTAAGATCCAGCGATGAAGTAAACAATGACATAAATGAAGATGCTTCAACCACACATCAAAAGATAAAAAGAAAAACATAGTATGGGAAGGATAGCATCACATACCCCTTGGATTCTCTTTCCAGTCACATGGCACCTCGGTCCTTTCGCCCTCTTCTTGGCTGTCTGGTAGGTAAGTTTCCCACCTATAACAAGATATAACTACATAAGCCATCATATTAGAAATCACAGACAAGTTCAGACACAGCAAAGACAGGATGTTAATTAAGCTAACATTATCCTTGCATTAGTTTCTACAGCATTCCAATTACTCCATTTTGGTTGACAAAAACAAGCACAAGAAACTTTAAACAATTGACGACTTCATCCATCCAATAAAAATGAAAACTACAGGTTCATTCATGGATAAATCAATTTGGAAAAAAGCATATTTTTTAACAAGAACTGATAAGTAAACTTCATTTGGGCATTAGCTTTCCATCCATCTAAAATTAAATAATAATTACAGTTAATGCTAAAGTAGACCAGGGTTCATCAGCATTAACACAACACACCCCAAGATCATCAAAATTGATAAAACTACATTTCAACGAACTTAAAGCAAACGCCAAGCAGTCATCTTTTCAATACTAAACCATAGTTCCGATCCCAAATCAGCCTAAAACCCTAGAATGAGAGAGATCGAGAAAGATCGAGAGAGAGAGAGAGAGAGATGGTTACCAGGGGTTTTGACGACGCGGGTCGGGTTCGATTTCGTGGCATAGCTGTGCCTCTTGCGATAGGTCAACCTCTAAACCATTTTTGAATCGCTCTCTCTCTCTCTCTCTCTCTCTCTCTCTCTCTCTCTACAAGAGATTCAGAGGAAGAAGAACGAGGCATCGGGGATTATGGTCACGGGGTGAGGGGCGCCGTCGCCGGGGCGGGGCATGTAGGTGACGGAGCGGGAGGGGGTTAGGCGGGATCGGAGGAGGGTTTTGAGGAGGGGGGAGAGATCGATGCGCCATGGATCGGAGTTGGGAACCAAGAAGAGAGGTAGGGTTAGGGTTTTTGATAGGGAAGAACGAGGGGAATTTTCAAGCAGGTGGAGGTGCAGGTGGAGGGGGATGAGGGGGATTTGGGGGTTTGGAGAGAGAGAGAGATTTGGGGATTTGTGGAGAGAGAGAGAGGGTTTGGCCCGGGATTTAGATGGAGGGGAGAAAAGAGAGGCGGAGAAATGAAAAAAATAGGCGGGGAAATGAAAAAAAAGAGAGGGTCAGTAATTTTTTTACGCAATCTAGACGGAAAATTCCGTCTAGGTTGTATCAATCTAGACGGAATTTCCGTCTAGGTTGATTGACTATTTAAAAAAAATAAAAAACCGTCTAGTTTGTCAATCTAGACGGAAATTTCCGTCTTGATTGATTCAAACTAGACGGAACAAACTAGACGGAATTTTTTCCGTCTAGTTTGAGCTAAACTAGACGGAAAAAAATTTCGTCTAGTTTGTTCCGTCTAGTTTGTTCATTTTTCTACTAGTGAGAGACTACTTTGGGAATATGTTGTTTCAATCAAAATTTTTCAATATATCATATATCTTTAATAAACATTAATATCAAAATTTAAATCCAATAAAAAATCCAAATTCCAAACCAAAAAAAATATTAATTAATTTTATTTCACCGAGCTGCAGCCAAGAATCAACCGGCCATAATTTTTTTATTTGAATGGCGCTGCTGCCAACAAGATGGAGTTACAATAGTGTGTCCTTTTTAGTCATTTGATAACACAACTTTATGAGGTATTGGTTTAACAAATACATAACTACTTAAATATCCTCGTCAGTTAAGGGGTTTACCAAACGACTTCCTTAGTTTCTTACTTACTTAAAAAGAGTTTTCAGAATTAAGTAATAAGTAAGTTATAAGGATTGAAAAAAGTAAGTAGTAGCCAAACATGCTCTTCCAAGTGAACATTGATGTTCACACTTTTGGGTTTACCAAACGACTTCCTTAGTTTCTTACTTACTTAAAAAGAGTTTTCAGAATTAAGTAATAAGTAAGTTATAAGGATTGAAAAAAGTAAGTAGTAGCCAAACATGCTCTTCCAAGTGAACATTGATGTTCACACTTTTAGTTTGCAGGTTTTATGCAGTATTCGCATTATGAACGCGCACTCTTGCTTTTCATCTCGTGGTAACCTACGCATTATGAAGTATTTATGATTTAATTGGAAAGCTGGAAATGATTTTGGCCAAGAAACGGAATGCTGGTGCTGTTCCATCTCATACGTGAGAGCTGGAACCCCACCTTCCATATTTCCTTTTCTCTCGTGGTTAGGATTCTAACCCTCCAAACTGGAGGGCCGTCGAACAATATCTACATAGAAAGTATTCTGATATCGCGGTTTCAGGATAGGCTATAGTATTTGTATACGGAAAGAAACTCTATACAAAATCTGCTCTTTCCAATTATGCGTTGTGGAGCATAAGTTTAGAAGGGTAACTTCATGTGCATAGTTTGGCTATTTATTTTTATATAGGAGGATGCAATCCAACAGGTTTCGTGTGCACGATATACCTCCTCATGCAGTTGATTTTACTCTGATGTCGGTCTTGTGCTTCCCTGTTTGGAAACTTTGATAAATTAATGCTTTAGCCTCACATTTTTGTTATAGGGTTCTATGCCTCATGGAGTAAGGTTGTTTGTTTTCTTGTTTGATTTTTGCCGCTTCTTTTTTTTTTCATCTTGTTGATAATAGTGTATTGTAGTGGGTTTTAGTCCCACATTGGTTGCAAGTGTTAGACCCTAGAGGGGGTGTGATTAGGGTCTTATGCTAATCTAATCCGATTTAAATGCCAATTAAAATTCATTAATACGTTATCCTAGCAAGTATGAAAATACAACAATATTTGTAAGCTAGGATAAGCAATGTAAACAATAAGATATATCCTATATGATAAAATATATATGCAAGGATATATAAACTAACACAAGGGTAAACAATATGAACTAGATAGTGGATGATATAGATAATGAGCTAATGACAATGGCGATATAAGATATGAACATAAATATGAATGAACGCCAAAGCACACTCAAACAAGCAATATGATCACGGAGTTCGGACCTTCCGTCCTACGTCTCCGCTCCCCACTCCCGGGGAGAAATCCACTAACACAATCCGGTTTGGAAGCCGGAACTTCTTCTACACACTCGGTTTTCTAGCTAACCGAAAACTCTACAACTCACACTCTTGCAATCACACTCTACACCCACTAAGTGTTGGACCTAGCCGTGTCTCCCTCAAGTGCTCGGTTACAACCTCTCCCTAGGCACGTCAACCGACGCCACTCCTCTTGGGACGATCCCCGACTCTCACCACACACTCCTCACTCGGTGTACAAGAGTATTACAAAGTGATTTAACAATTAAGCACAATATAGCAAATGATTGTTCTCTCTAACAAGGTGAGAACTCAATTAGGCTCAACTCAATGTCACACTATCCCACAACCCAATTATATAATGTATGCAAATACAATAAGCTCAATGGTTGTGTGTGCAAACAAAGAGTAAATCAAATCAAACTAAACTCAATATAAAACTAGCTTTAATAGAAATGATAATCAACAAATAATTATAAATAAAAGCTAGACTTGAGTTTAGGAAAACTTCTCTAGATCAAGATGGAGAGATGGAGATATGAAGCCCAAACAAGAAGATGATCTCCTCCACTTGTGAAAATAATCTTCAAACCAAACAAACACTAAAACTCACTTAAACCCTTGTTTAAAACTCTTTAAACTTGTTTAAAACATTTCTTGAGTTACCTTAGAGGTATGAGGGCATGGGGTATATATAGGCTCATGAAACAACCCCAAAAACCAATAAAAACACCCCCAAAACATTAAAATAAACAAAAAAACAGAACTAGCTGTTACTGTAGCAACGGTCGGATGCTACAGTACTTCGGTCGACCGGTACGGTCGACCGGATTACTGTAGCAGTGCGCAGCTGTTTTGTAAAATCAATTTAAAATAGTAAATGAACTCCAAAAATTATGAAATTTTGTGAGAATGTTCTAGACATGTAGAA
>NC_033798.1:30245875-30253733 GCF_001876935.1 Asparagus officinalis
ATATATATATATATATATATATATATATATATATATATATATATATATATATATGGAGAGGTTCAAATACAAACCTCACTATCCTAAAAACTAAAAACCAATCCTCTCCATTGGATCTAGATTCATCCAATGGCTGAGATTAAAACTGCATAAGGGTAATTAGGTAAAATAATATATATATATATATATATATGGAGAGGTTCAAATACAAACCTCACTATCCTAAAAACTAAAAACCAATCCTCTCCATTGGATCTAGATTCATCCAATGGCTGAGATTAAAACTGCATAAGGGTATTCATCCAATGGCTGAGATTAAAACTGCATAAGGGTAATTAGGTAAAATAAGCAGCCCACTAAAGAGAGGTCATTAATGCTTCTCTATTGAGTTCTTCATTTCCCCATGCAACTCTCTCTCTCTCTCTCCAAAATCACAGCAACTCTCTCTGTCTTCAACATCTCCTTATCCACGGTCTTCTTCAACCTTCGTCTTCATGGTTTATGAAATTATTTTGACGCTTCGTCTTCACGGTCTTCTTCAACCTTCGTCTTCATGATTCAGTGGGCTGTTAAATTATTTTGACGCTTTAATGGTAAGTTTATGAAATTTGTTTGATTTTTTGTCTAAAAGTTTTAGTTTTAATCTTAAAGATCGTAGCTTTTTGTTGTAAAATGTGAAATATTTCACCTTTTAGTCTGAAAAGTTTTTTGTTTTTTGAAGAAACCAGTTAAAAAACGAAAACACGCATAAGTGAATCTAGATTCACTGCAGTGAATCTAGATTCACTGCAGTGAATCAAGATTCAGTATGTGAGGTGTTTGTTTTTTACCATAAAAATTGTAATTTTTTGCTGTAAAAGGTGAAATTTTTTCATGGTTTAAAATTTTATAGTTTGTTTTCTACCATAAGTTTCTTATTCTTTTTATTTAAAAATTTATAGCTTGTTTTTTACCATAAGTTTCTTATTCTTCAATATAATCCAGTTATAGCTTGTTTTTTACCATAAGTTTCTTATTCTTTTTGTTTAAAATTTTATAGCTTGTTTTTTACCATAAGTTTCTTATTCTTTTTGTTTAAAATTTTATAGCTTGTTTTTTACCATAAGTTTCTTATTCTTTTTGTTTTGGAGTGAATCCAGATTCACTGGAGTGAATCCAGATTCACTGGAGTGAATCCAGATTCACTGGAGTGAATCCAGATTCACTGGAGTGAATCCAGATTCACTCCAGCGAAAGCTTGGATGGTTAGGATGGTTTTTAATGAATTGTTGAAGAAATAAATGCATGTGCTGTAAGTTCGAAGAAATTTTTTACTGTAAAAGGTAAAATCTTTTCATGGTTTAAAATTTTATAGCTTGTTTTCTACCATAAGTATCTTATTCTTTTTGTTTAAAAATTTATAGCTTGTTTTTTACCATAAGTTTCTTATTCTACAATATAATCCAGATTCACTGGAGTGAATCGAATCCAGATTCACTGGAGTGAATCCAGATTTACTGGAGTGAATCCAGATTCACTCCAGCGAAAGCTTGGATGGTTAGGATGGTTTTTAATGAATTGTTGAAGAAATAAATGCATGTGTTGTAAGTTCGAAGAAATAAACGCATGAGTGAATCTAGATTCACTGCAGTGAATCCAGATTCAGTTATGTGAGGTGTTTGTTTTTTACGATAAAAATCGTAACTTTTTGCTGTAAAATATGAAATCTTATCATGGTTTAAAATTTTATAGCTTGTTTTTTACCATAAGTTTCTTATTCTTTTTGTTTATTATTTTTGCAGATTTGCTATTGTTTGATAACAAGTTCAGTCCACTGAATCTGGATTCAATTCAGTGAATCTGGATTCACTCCAATGAATCGAGCTTCAATATAATCCAGATTCAATGGAGTGAATCTAGATTCACTCCAGCGAAAGCTTGGATGGTTAGGATGATTTTTAATGAATTGTTGCTGTGTTCTTCATGCGAAGATGGAAGATCAAATCTTGATAGAAGATGGAAGTGAGTTACAGAGAGTATTAAAATGACGTGTTGTATTAAAGGACGTGTTGTAAAAGAGAGTATTAAAGGACGTGTTGGATTAATGTAGTGAATTGTTCCAATTAATGTAGTGAATTGTTTCCAATGTTGCCAGCCACCATTAATGTAGTGAATTGTTCCAATTTTACCCTTTTTTACAGCTGATGTGTATTAAATGTGTCTATATTTACAATTCTACCATCGAAATGTAGGCCATTGGATTAGATAGATTGGAGGGTTAGGATTGGTTTTTAGTTCTCTAGGTTTTTATTAGAACCTCCCTATTCCAATTTTACCATTTTCACATTGTTTTTTACAGCTGATGTGTATTAAATTAAAGTTATAGGGGATCATATATCTGATAATCATCCACAGTTAGGTGGAGTTTATCCTTTCTATCTCAAATAAAATATCTAGGCCATTTCTAAAAAGCCTGTTTATTAATACTTTTCCTGTACATTGAAACTTGCCCTTCAAGGTCCCCTCAGGCCTCAATCATGAAGCAAAGATGGAACTCATGATTGGTCTTCATTTGTAATCTCATTATTTCAAATTTTAGGGGCTTGAAGTAAAGATCAAATCTTCATTTGGCTTTAGGAGGTTTGCTTCACATATAAAAAGGTGGAAGCATTTTCATATCAAAATTGGAAATGATAGATATCTTTAGTAGTTTTTTTCTTTTTATTTTTCTACTTATAGAAATGTATAGAGATAACTTTTGTTTTATTCATTTATATATAAAAAATGTCTTTACTAAAATTTCAATAAATCATTGTTTGTAGAAATATGTTTTTTTTTGCGTTAGATTATCCAATAAAACATGTATTAACCAAATCTTAATATATTTAAAAAGGATGCTTTTGAAGCTCAATATATAGAGAAAATTTTCCTTATTTTCATAAATGTATTCTTTTCTAAACCACAATAGTACAATGAGATTTCTACAATTTACTCATGACTTAAAGAAATATATTTAAAACTTCTCTACATATATAAAATTATGTCAATATTGCCAATATTGGGCTTTATGTAATGTCCCCATGATGTGATCACTTGAGCTCAAAGAATGCGTAAAGCATATGCACAAGCTTTGGTTTAGTGCTTTGTTTAACGTGGGGTACGCTATCACGAGATATATATGTTATTTTATTTTTACTTGAAGAAATGGGCAAAGCACTGACAATTGTTAAACCGCATGATTTGCGCAGATGTGTTGCTTGCGTAGTTTATACGACATTACAACTTATGATGAATTCATGCGTTGTTAGGTAGTCACATGCCTGCTTTGCGATAAAAGTCAGCAGGTACTAGTAAAGCTAAAACGCTCAATTTTCATGAAGTACGTGTCAATGGAAATAAAAGGTCCAACCTTTTATGTGCATTGTAATTTTTGAGACAACAAAAGTTAGTCCCTGGAATTTTTTTATTCAAAATCATTTTTAATCCATTTTTAAGGTAAAAATTATAAGAGTAACTAATTAAACTTGTTTTATTTTCTCAAAGTGGATGTCTTTATTTAAAAGAAAACCAAATCTAGTTAAAGGGAACAATAATTTGGAAATTAGAACTTTGAATTAACAACTTAATATAACTAAGGGAGCGTTTGGCAACCGTGGTGTTTTTGTCGTTTCTATTTTTTTAACAAAAACAAAGAAACGTATTTGGCAACCGGGGCTTTTTTTTGACTTGTTTGACCAAAATGGTGTTTTCAAAATATATTTAAAAAAGAAACACCATGGCATAGTGTTTTTTACAAAAACAAAACAAAACAAAACACATTGATTAGCAAACACACTCCTGATTATTCATAATTTTATGAAATACGTACCTAAATTAGCGAAAAAATTCTTATGAAACCTGTAAAAAACCTATAAACAACCTGATTAGTCATAAATATATATATGACATGGAAAACCGCCTCAAAAATGGAAATACCAAATATGTACCTGATGGAGAGTGAGTTGTTGAGTCAACTACAAGAAACAAAACCAGTTATGTTTCAAAACTATGAGCGCTTTAAAACCATGGGCAATACCAGTTGAAAATTTATTGATTCAAATAAATATTGTCAGATTCAATATCCAACCAACAAGTAAATGTACCAGTCCATATACATCTATAAAATGTAATGTTTGCATACCAAATTCTAACCAGGATAAAAAATATGAGTAAGAAAAGTAAAGATATTAGTGAATCTTCATCTGCACCATCATCAAAGGTAAGAATATTTAAAATTTTTACGATAAACAATGGAGCTGTTCATTTTAATGTTAATTTACTATGTTTTTTTATCACCGTGGAAGGATCACTGAACATAAACAAACCTTTAAAGACTGGATATACGGATGTAGATCGAGAGCAAGATGAAATATGGGATATCATAGAATTAGTAGAAATTGTGCTAAAAGCTAATGTTGTAAAAGCTATAGACCGAAACAAAAATTGAAAGTGTTCTTACTGCAAAAATATACCCAATAATTTTTGTAATAAAAATTAACTCCTAACACACGCCCATAAAGTTTGTTACAATAAAGTTATTGCCAATCTGAGTAAGGAATGTATTGGAGAGCATTGTGGTCTAGAAATCTATTTAGAATCGCTAAAATGAAAGTCTGGACATGTACTACTTTGTTAATATCGTGTACTACTGTGATAATTTATGCATGTTTAAATTTGAATGAACTTTATGGTTAAAAAACTATTTGAAAACATTTGTTGACATCACATAAAATAAACCAGCCACATGTATATGTTTGTGTCAGAAACTAGTTTATTTATTGAACTTATTACAACTCGTTTATCGAATACAATGAAATAAGAAAAAAATCTTTTATAAGACTTCCCGTTACAAACAAACAACTTCCTAGAAACACACACAATATCATTTTGGATCGCTACTTGCGTGGAATATTTGCCTGTGCCGGAGATGCGTTAGCCCGTGAACCACCGAATCACAGATTCAGATTGAATCGTGAAGGCTATTTGGGAATTCTTGCTTTGTTTAGAAGTAAGAAAAGAAGTGAATATCTTATCGAGGTAAGATGAACACTCTTCTTAAGATCAAGTCAAATCTTAGATCTTAAGGAATCACAAGAACTCTGAAAAAGGATTGCACGTGATGAAGACTCTGTCTTTCTTGCTTGAAATTCCCCAAATTGTTCAAATCTCTCTGCTTACTCTGCTCAAAATGCTCCGTCCTTATCCATGATGGTCATAAGGGGTATTTATAGCCCTTAGGAACAATAACTGAAGTCAGAAGTCGAAAAAAAGTCTCATCGGAGGATTCCTATTTCCGAGACAGTTATAACTGTCTCGGAAGCGTGAGACAGCTTCCCATTTCCGAGAAAGTTACAACTATATCGGAAGCGTGGTCCTATCTTTAGCTGTTTTATAACTGCTTTAAACACATTTTAATGTTATTATTTTAATAGTTATTAACATAATTTCTGCTTGTAACATCCTCCTCATGTTCACACACAATCTCTGATAGTTATGGAGCCACGTGGAGCGCACAAATCTTGAAAAAAACGTCGTTTAGTTCATCTTAGCTTCCGAGATAGTTACAAGTGTCTCGAAAACTATAGTCTTCCTCATAGCTTCCGAGACAGTTAAAACTGTCTTAGAAACTGTGGGTTCCTTTCATGCTTCTGAGACAGTTGTATGTGTCTCGAAAGCTATAATCTTTCTTGTAGTTTCTGAGACAGTTGTAACTATCTCGGAAATTATGAGATCCTCTTATGCTTCTGAGACATGTTTTGCACCTTGAAACTTGCTTGATGCGCTTCTTATGTATTTTAGTTGATTTTTTAGCTTTGGATGATCCTCTGCAACTCATATGATGACGTTTATTGCCTTCTCTCTATCTTGAGCTACGTATGACAATCTATATGTAATTTTTGTCGTCTACAGATACCCCCTTAAAGTATTTCAGCCTCAATCTTTCATAGAGGAGTCTAGAATATTTTGGATATGATACACTCCTACTTCGATTTGTTGACTTCTCTATATTTCAATATATTTAGTTTTTGTCAAATAGCTAAAAAAATTTCGGTGCTGCGTTTATCGCTTGACCGTTGTCAAAATCTTGAACTAAAGTTGTTGTGTTGATTGCTGATTTTAGCTCGTGTCGTTGAATCGATAATGAACTACTCATCCTATTCGGAAGTTTGTATCTGAATTATGAATGAATTCCCAGGGATTATCCTTCGACTTGGAATTGATTTGCACCTTGTTTCGACAAAATTATCGATGTTTTTACGGGTGTCGACCTTTATTGCAATAGAAACACAGTTTATACTCATATGTTAACTAGAGTCTACACAGTTTAGGCTCTTGAGGCGTTAGAGCATGGAGAAGCAATTTATACTCGTGTACTCCTCAGAGTTTTTGGGAAATAGTTTAACATCATGTACCGTTAGGAGGTTCAAGGAGATGCAGTTTATACTCATATACTCATTAGAGTGTTCAACTATACTGAAAATGGATCGAGAATGCTTCACGGATGCAATCGAAAATATGTTGGGTATGCCCTTCCGACAGTTGTAACTATTTCGGAAGCGTGTTGTGCTTTTTCTTCTTCCGAGATAGTTATAACTGTCTTGGAAGTGCGAGATAGTCACGACTGTCTCGAAAGCATGAGACATTCACAACTGTCTCAGAAGTAGGCAGGCGGGGGGTTTCCAGTGGGTTATAAATCTTGACCCTTGTGGCTTTTCAACCTCATTCTTCCGCTTCTTTGCTTTCAAAAAACTCCTCCAAATCCCTTCCAAATTGATCTTCAACTTGTTCTCATTCCTTTTTTATTCGGATTTAATTGGATTTGCTTGAAGGGATTCTAGGGTTTTGGCACTTCTCTTGGATTTGAGCCTTCTTCTCCAGGAGTTCTTTTCTTTTGATTTCAGGTAAAATCCGAATCCAATAGCTACATTTTGGGTATAATTTGTGATTTGATAGGCTTTAACCCCAAAATTCTAAACTTTTTTTAGGATTCTTTGATAAAAATTAGATTTTTACCATATCACCGAAGATATCTCGCATCCCGAGGGGTAGATCTGTCTCTCATGCAACCGAGAGAGTGGATCTTACTGTTGCTTCATATGGGGGTACATCTTCTCAACTTTTTACTGATTTCAAGGTAGTATTTTGTGAATGTTTTATGTATATCCTCGTTTTCCATCCTTCAAGAGGCATTCGGGAAGAGCCGGTATCCTCCGTTGTGGGGATTGACGTTAAAAGATGTTATATTTCTTAGCTAAAACACGTCTAAAAGTAAAAGGAGTTATTTTATATTATTTTGCATTTTTAAAAGGTCGGATATGTTGTCGTAGTGTTCGCACACGACGATGTATATTGCCTTTTATGCATGTAACAATTGAAATCGTCTTGCCTACTACAAGATGGTGACTCTATCTCGTGGATTCACAAGATGAATTCTACCCCCTTACTTTAGCTGTAGAACATCCTTTTTAAATGAATTCCAACCAAATATATTTCTTTTTCTTTTCAGTCCATTTTTCTTCCATGACATTCCCTGATAAAGAGGTCATTGGTCAAAGTAGCGCTATGCACTCTCATTATAAAGGGGTTCCTATGATTGGAGAGGCCCCTCAATTTAGCTCTGACTGTCTGGAGCATGTCTCTGAGCTTATACAGTGAGGAGATCATCGTATTCTACGTCGGCTGATTACCGATGCGTCTCTGATTCGAGACCAAGATCCTACTCAGTCTCTAAGGAAACCACAGTACTTGTTTGGAGACTCCATAAAGGACCCAGTGAATCTTTCTTGTGAACCAACACAATGGTTGTATGAGTGTGGTTCAGTATTCAAATATTTATCTT
>NC_033798.1:30253743-30281997 GCF_001876935.1 Asparagus officinalis
CTGTAGTTTAGGAATTTAGATGTAGCCCATGAAATGTTCTAGAGATTGACTAAGGATAACGAGCGCATCCACTGTGGGTTTATCGGGAAGGATGCTAAGACTCTAGGATCAAGCGACAAGAATTCCATAGAGGATTTTGGCTTTGGTCCTAACTGTAGCAATGTTTGACCAAGTGAGAGTTGAGACAATTCTACCTCTTATAGGCTTGATTGTTCAAATTAGGTTGATGCCTCCTCGTTTATCAAAAGGAGATCTTGATTTTAAAAGTGAACCTCTCGTTCTTGGAAGGAATCGAAAGGGGATTTTGGCTTTTGGTCCTAACTGTAGGAAGGTTTGACTAAGAAACAGTGGTAGTGAAGATACAAATAACAATAGGGATGTTGACTTATACAAATCACTTAGTAGGGATTTTTGATGTTAAATAATAAGGACCTAACATGAATGAGTTCACTGATTGCTATGGATCAGTAGATTAAACTTTTGAATGTTGTATCATAACTTCAATAGTGGGAGTGTTAAAGACTAGACATAGTGGGAGTTTGAAGGATTTTAATCCATGAAGGATTTTGGTAGACCCATTATCAATTAATTTGATCGATAAGGGATTTTGTGGTGAAGGGTTGTGAATCATCGAGCATTCCATAATTGCACTGTGGCGGTTTCGTGAGGAAAGATCAACTATATGCAGTCGTTAAATATTATCTCAACAAAAAATGATTGGAAAGCCATAGTGGGATATTCTTAATCATTTTGGAAATAATTAGATAACCATAGTGGGAGATTCTTAATCATTTTATAATAATTAAAAATGAATTATTCAGATGATTAGTTTCTATCTGGAATAATTAACTGATCTCGGGTTATCCTTAAAAATACCCTGTACAGTATTCTCCAGGAACTTCCCATCTAAATAGGTTATCCTGAACATACTAATGGTAGTACTTCTTTAGAAACTTCACATTTATTAACATCATTAGTTTTTGGTCATCTTGGGTGATCAGGCGATATACACTGTTTGTATAGATTGTCTCTATTACAAACGGCCCTTCCCATTTGGGTTGGAATTTTTCTTTTTTCTTAGAATTAAGAATCATGGGTCGTCAAACAGCAAGAACTAGGCCTCCTTCCTTGAAGCTTAGTTGTCGAACTATTTTATCAAACGCCCGGGCAATTCTGGCCTGATAAAACTCAATTTGTTGCTGAGCTTCCAAGCGTTTTTCATCTAACATCTCCAACTCTTCGAGGCGTTTTTGATGTTGTTCTTCCGTTGTCATTCCCGTTGCGAGAGAAATGTGGAGAGAAGGAATTTGTATTTCTAAAGAAAAGACAGCTTCACATCCATACACTAATGAATATGGAGTTTCTCCAGTTAGTGTGCGAACGGTAGTGCGGTAAGGCTATAGAGCTTCACCCTGCTTATCATCCCAATCTTGTTTGTTGACTCTTACGAGTTTTGACAAAATCTTGATAATTGTTTTATTGAAAGCTTCAGCTAATCCATTAGCTATAGGATTATATGCCATTGACGAAACTGTTGGCCTTTTTGTTTTGATGATGTTTAACAAATAATTTACTACTAATATTATTTGTCTAGTGTTTGTGTTTTTGTATTTATTATAGACAAACAATATGTTAGAGGATGGATATAATCGAGCATTTATGATCATATCCAATGGAGGATGGTAGAATTGTGGTATGGAGCATTACAATTCAAGTTGAAGATCCAAGTTCAAGCTTCATCCATGTTACCAAGATCGAGCGTCATGAAGATCATTGCTTAATATATTTAGTATAGCTTTATATTATGTGTACTCTAAGCTCAATCATATACACACATACACTTTTTTTGTTTATATATATATATAGTTCAATGAAATCATGTTTATTGTTTTGAAAGTTTACAAAACATGCATTTTTGTGAAAATGTTGAGTTATTTGTTTATGAACTTAACAATCATTATATACATCTTTTATTAAGTCTATATAATCATCTTATAAAGTTTCAAAATATGGTTTAGTCAAAATGTCGAAAACAAGTGTTTCCTTTTTATGTTTTGGACCATTTTAAATGAAGAGATTTCTCATTTGGGAGGTGCTTTTTTAAAAACTAGTTTTTATAACATGTGTATTATTATATTTACAATCATTTCCCAAAGTTTTACATTTTTCTGATTATATTTTCTATTTTTAAAGAGGTTTGAAATTCAGTTTCACTGTTTATAACAGGCTGATAACACATTATCAATCGATTGATAAATGTGTTCAGTTGATTGTAGAAATCGCTTGGAATAAGCAAAGGTTTCTGTTTTATTCTGGTCGACTGACCAGTCGAGTGATAAGGTCATCAGTCGACTGATCGTGTTTTTCAGTCGACTGATGAGATGCCAGTTCCCTGTAACGGTCAGCTCATCAGTCGACTGATCAGTCAACCGACGGCATAACGGCTAGTTTTTCCAGATTTTCATGTTGCCGTTATTTTGTCTTTTTGCTAGGATTTCTTGGGTCTTGGTTTTTTAGGCTTTGACTTATGATCCTATATATATCCCTTGCCCTCTAACTTCTGAATAAATTAAAAAATTTTAAATAAGTTTAAAGGGTGTTTAAAATTTGTTTAGTGTTTGTTTATAAGTTTGTGAAGAAATTTTCACAAGAGCTAGAAGAGATCATCCTTTGGTGTTTGAGCTTCAACTCGTCTCTCTCTCTCTCTCTCTCTCTCTCTCCATCCTCCTCCCTCTCCCTCCTCTCTCTCTCTCTCTCTCTCTCTCTCTCTCTCTCTCTCTCTCTCTCTCTCTCTCTCTCTCTTGTTATTATTGGAGAAGTTTTCTAAACTCAAACTCTAGCTTTACATTTATATACTTGTTTGATTATCATTGTTTTAAGCTAGATTTCATATTTGAGTTTAGTATTGATTTCACTCATTGTTTACACACACCCACTTGAGCTTAAGTATTTTCATACATATTGTTATTGGGGTTGTGAGAGTTATAACAATTGAGTGTGAGCCTATATTAAGTTCTCACCTTGTCTAGAGAACAACCATTATATTAAGAGCTATTATTGTGAGGTTCACTTTGTATTACACTAGTACACCGAGAGGAGTGTGTGGTGAGAGACGGGGTCATCCCAAGAGGAGTGGGGTAGATGATAATGCCTAGAGAGAGGTTATAATTCCTAACACTTGAGGGAGACATGGGCTAGAGACCAACACTTGAGGTGGTAGTTAGTGTGTTTATATCGTGAGTGATTGTAAAGTTTTCAGTGAGCTAGAAAACCGAGTGTGTTAGTATAAATGTTATTCGGGTGAGCATAGAAAACCCGGGTGTAATAGTAGATTTCTCCCCAGGAGTGGGGAGCGGAGACGTAGGACGAAAGGTCCGAACTCCATGATGATTTTGCTTGTTTGAGTTTGGCTTGACGCACTTATATCTTTGATTGTCATTCTCTCATTGCTTATTTCATCCACTATATTGTTTATATCTTGTTTTACCCTTGTGTTAGTTTCATATCCTTGCATATATCTCTTGTTGTATCATATTTGGTAGGATATTTATTAATTAGTTTTAAATTGGCATAAATCGGATTAGATTAGCATAAACCCTATTCACCCCCCCTCTAGGGTTCTTTTCTAATGGCATTAGGGTGCTTTTCAGAAACGTCCTAAATTTCGAATTTACTATTTTAATGAATGCGTTGCTGACAAATTGAGGGCCATTGTTATGTACTATTCGTCTCGAGACACGGTATTGATATATCATATGGTGTTTAATGAATTTGACAACATCGCTCGTTTTTACTTCTTTAAGCGAGACCGCTTTGACCCATTTTAAGAAGTAATCGATGATTGTTAAAATGAAACGGTCACCTTTGACTGAAGGCTGAAAAATAGGACCCACGATGTCCATTCCCTATGTTTCAAATGGCCATGATGTAGCTGATGGGTGTAAATGTTTTGGGGTTGGTGCATGTAATTTGTAGAATTTGACATGTATGGTACCGTCAGGCGTAATCAACAGCGTTTTTACCGTGATTGGCCAATAATAACCCATTCTTTTGAGCCAATCACAAAGTTTAGGACCGGGTTGGTGTGCACCTCATATCCCATCATGTGCCTCTTTAAGAGCTTCTTCCGCTTCTCTATTGGATAGATAACGGAGTAATAGACCTCATATGAACGACGATACAATATTTGTGTCGTGACGTTGTAGTAAAATTTTGGCGCCCTTTGCCGGACTGAATCCCTTTATTTTATATCTTCAAGTAAAATACTGTGTAAGACGTAATCAATGATTGGGAAATGCCAATCTTGAGCTTCGAGTTTGATTCTCATTGAATGTGACTCTTTTACGATCGAATTGTAAATTGGCACAATAAGCTGATAAGTTCTCGCTGTGACTAATTGTTCTATCTCGGGAGGCTATGCCAAAGATACTGCTAATGCTGCCAATGCATCTGCATATGCATTTTGGAGACGTGGAATATACTCGATGAAAAATTCTTCAAACGAGTTCACCATTTCAACGGCCGCTTGGTAGTATGCAATCAGATCTTGATTTCTGACCTCGTACTCTCCTCGTATCTGATTTACTATCAGTTGAGAATCACCAAAAGCTTCAAAGTATTCAACCCCCAGCTCTTTAGAAAAATTATGTCCAATTATTAGTGCATTGTACTCAACAACATTATTGGAGCATGGTTTAGTAAGTGAATAGGCTCGAGGCAATACGTGTTTCTCCGGAGAAACTAGTATGACTTTGACACCTGAAGATATTTTCGAACATCTGGGAGTGCTTGCTACATTGGTTGCTTGGGAAGTTCCATCGAAGTACAATTGCCACACTTGTTGATGTGATGTGGTGTTGACTTCATGAGTTTCATCCGGTAAATCTTCGTACAATTCAGTTGTATCTTTTGTAGGATTAATTGCTAAAAGATTGCAAACTGCTTGACCTTTAATCGACTTCTGCTGTTTGAAATATAGGTCGTATTGGGTCAAGAGTAGAGCCCACCTAGATAAACGCTAATTCATAGAGGCCGGTTGGGTCATGAATACTCGAACTGGGATCACGTTAGAAATGACTAAATCATCTGTCTAACTAGATAATGCCGCATCTTCTGAATTGCGAACACTAAGGCGAGGCATTTCTTCTCAATCATCGGATATCGAGATTCAGCATCTACTAACATCCGACTTAGATAATACACCACTTTCTCATGACCATTATCGTCGTCTTCTGCAAGCAATGCACTTAACGAATAGCTCGTCGCGTTGACATAAATCAAAAACGGTTTATCCAACTTCGGTGCAACGAGAATAGGTGGATTCGCTAGATATGTTTTGATATCCTCGAATGCTTTTTGACAGGCTTCATCCTAAATGAGTGGCACACCTTTCTTTGTGAGCTTGGAGAATGGTTGACATATTCCTGAAGGTTTTATATGACACAACGAATATAAGCCAATCGTCCCTACAATCATCTGAGTTCCTTAAGATTTCTAAGGGGTTGCAATTCATGTATTTCTTTCACTTTGTTCGGATCGATGTGGATATCTTTTGTGGTGATGATGAATCCAAGGAATTTACCGCTAGACATTCCAAGGAAGGATTTAGTAGGGTTCATCTTCAATTGATGACTCCTTATAAGATCGAACATCGTCTTCAAGTTGTTAATGTGATCATTCTTGTCACGGCTCTTAACAACCAAATCGTCAACGTAGCATTCGACGGTCTTCTGAAGGTGTTCTTGAAAGATCTTCATCATTGCTCGTTAGTATGTCACGTCGGCGTTCTTTAATCCAAAAGGCATGACCGTGTAATAGAAAATGCCTAGAGGTGTCCTGAACGTGGTATGCTTTTCATCATCCGGGTGCATCTTAATTTGATTGTATCCCAAAAATCCATCCATAAATGATATTCTCTCGAATCTGCATGTGTTGTCAATGATGACATCTATAATCGATAAAGGAAAGTCGTCTTTAGGACAAGCAGTATTTAGATCTCTGAAGTCAATACAGATTCTGATTTTTTCGTTCTTTTTGAAAACCGGGATAATATTTGCCAACCAATCAGGATGTTGTTCTTCCCTGATGAAGCCTGGATCAATCAATTTCTTGACTTTTGTTTCTATCGCTTCCATAATTTATGGATAAAATCGTCTCTGTTGTTGTTTGATAGGTTTAACATCCGGTTTGATGTTAAGGCTGTGGATTGCCACATTTGGATCAAGTTCCGACATATTTTCGTAGTTCCAAGCAAAAATGTTGATATATTCTCTAATGGGGGCTATCAATTCTTCTTTCTCATCTGACGAAAGATTGTCGCTGATAAATATGGGCTTCGGATTGACTTCGTTACCCATATTGACCTGGACTACTTTATCTTTAGTAGGAGGTTCCCTCTATTCGAATAGATCACCATATTGAATGTTCATGTAATGTATCCAAAGATCTTCCCAAGTGGGTAATTGATCATCTTCTTCTATTGTAGAAGGATCAATCGTGGTCATGTTCGACATAAAACCTTTGAACATTTCTCCAAGGCTAACGTCAAAATCCCAACATGAGGAATCGGATGAATACCTGTTTTTATTCGTTAATTGGTCGATGACTTTCCAGCAACATTCCTTATCATATGACGAGACATAGCCTAGACCTCTCTTGTGCTCATAATAATTGTTGGACTTCCCTTTTGGTATATAAGCAGGACAGGGTGGAACCCGGATACCTTGACCAAAATGAAGACCTTTACTGAGCATGAGGTTGTATCCTTGTTTCTTCATATAGTCACGTGCTTGTGGGCTATATCTGAAGAAATATTGTCTAGGCCCTTCATCATCAGAATTGACTTCCAAGAAGAGATCGGAGGGCGGGGATGACTTTCCTTTCTCATAAATGACTTCCCTTTCACTTCCTGCATTGGCAGGAATGACAAGGGTTGTTCCAAATGAATATTAGACATGTTTTTTCATCATGCAGGATGATCGAAGTAACATATGTACATTGGGATTATCATGTGGTTTCTGTATTATATCACCGAGATAAAGCGAGTACTCTAAATTATTATTTATTATTTTATTGGCAAGTTGTCAGTTACAACTTTCATCCGATGATCCACCACCGTCAAAATCGATTACAAAATGTTCAATGTCATTTAATACAAAACCTTTCACTATAATCGAGTCTAGCTTTGGTATCAGCTTCTTCTCTGCTATCCGTACCATGGGCCGATGGTTCAGTATCGGATTCGGCACCATAAAGATAGGAGTCAGTAAAGTAATTTTCTAACCCCTTAAATGGTTTCTTATCTGCGACCATCGTCATAACTTTATTATTAGTGTCAACATATTTCAGACACTGGTAGAGGGTGGAAGGAACTATAACATTGTTATGGATCCAAGGGCGACCCAACAACAAGTTATAAGAAGTTTATACATCAATCACATAACAAGTGACCTCTGACTTTAAATCTCCGAGTTGACACTTCACCCGAATCTTTCCTAATGGTATGGACCCACTAGTGTTGAATCCGTAGATAACAGTTCTAGAGAGGCTAATTTGTTGGTGGGAATTCCAAGGTGAGACATCAACCGAAGTGGCATGATACTAACAGTGGAACCCGGATCGACTTAGATCCGGTTAACAATGCTTGAGCCAATATATCCGGTGAAATACAAAGGCCTATCATGCTTCGAGTTCTTTACTTTCATATCATCTTTGGTAAAAGCAATGAAAGGAAATTTCGTGACCGCCAAAGTACAGTATTAAACTGATGACTCCTGTTCTTCAGGGGCTGGCTTAATCTGAGTGAGAAACACATCAGAATAAGCCAAAGCTTCTTTTAAAGCTTCCCTGATATCTTTTGAAAGGCGCAACAACTCGTAAGAGTGATCCTCACTGGGATATTGGCTAACTAAGCCATGATATCAAAATGGTACGGAGCTTTTGAACTTTCCAGTTTATCTCTTCCAATCAGTCGATTAAAATGAGACTGCTTCGGAATTTGAACTTCTTTGTGCTGGGGTTCCTTCTCTTTTTGCTTAGCCAACTATTGAGGGTTTTTTAGCTAGTATAGGGAAGTTACAACCACCCCCAGTTCGGCTAAGGTTTTAGGAGGTGTGGTCTTTACCACCCCCTGCTCAGCTAGTTATTCGGACACACTTGGATAGTTGAAGCGGTATTCATTTCTACTTCTGGTAGCAAAGGCTTCATGTTCCACTTCAGAAAGCGGTAAAGTTAGAATTTCTTTATCATTTTATTCAGGAATTGTAGAGGCTCCATAACAGGACTTCTCTTTTTCCTTTGCCTTTCAACTTCTTCTTGGATGAGGATGTCGTCCATTATTCATCTTCAAGCAAATCAGGATAGACCTAAAGGATTTTGCCATTTGGAGTTGTATGTGACACAAGTCCTTTTTGACGCTATTCGTGAGGGTCATTATTAACAATTTGCATTTTAACTTTTGACACAGATTTGGGTTGAAACCACGACAAAGGAACTGAACCGAAGCTAATAGATACTGCGTTCGCGCCTACTTTCTTCGCTTTCGATTTCACGATCACAATACCAACGTCGATCAAAGTTTGTATTGTGTCTTTTAAGACATAACATGATGATGGACCCTTCTGTAATATGCGTAATATTTTGGGTCTGTAATCTTCTTAGCATCTTCCTAATTCGTGACCGGTGGAAGTTTGATTTTGTTATTGTCCAAAAGGTACTTAAATATAACTAGTACTTTATCGTCCCTAAAAGAATATTCTTTCAAAAATCTAGATTTTGAAGTTTTAGGCTGCCTTGGAGATTGCTGTGATTGGTGTGGCAGCTGGAAAGATGACTGTTATAATTGTTGCTGTTGAGGTTGTTGTGATGTTTGGTGAGCATCAACAGCAGCCGCGTGACCTTTTTCTCTACCTCGATGATTAAAATTCTGTTTTTGAGGATTAGCCGGTGGTTGACCTCTCTCAAGCTTCTTTCTCTTGAGAAAGCATTCGTCCTGTTTACCCTATACTTTTAATTCTTTCCAAGTCTTGGATGACATAACCCTCATGACTTCTAGAACATCCAAAGAAAGGTTGTTATGGCATGTCTGAAAGATGAACTCTTCGGTGAGCGGATCCTGACAATTTACCATTTTGTTTCCGAACTGTTTGATGAAGACATCAACGCATTCCCCATCTTTCTGTTTCTCATCTAACAAAGTATCAATCGATACCTCAATGTCGTCATCGAAAAAATTGGTAAGGAATAAACCTTCTGTATCATCCTAACTCTTGATACTTCCAGCCTTATGACATCGGTACCAATCAAAGGCGGCCCTACGAAGGGTCCTAACGAATGACCAGACTATTAAAGCCTCGTTTCCGGAGATTGCACTCAAATGAGACTAGAAATAAGTTAAGTGTTGAGTAGGTGAACCCTTGCCATCAAAAGGAGTAAAGTTAATCAGACTAAATTTCAAAGGCATGGAATTGAATCCCATTCCCTTGGATTCGGGTATAGAATACCTGTTTTCTTTACTTCTTGAGCCGTCATCAAAGCATTGACTTTGTTTTCAAGCTCCTTCATTTTCTTGTCCTCATCTGTATTCTTCTTCAGGTGAGTTTGAGAAGATTGGATAGGCGACTTGGCCAGACCACCCTCAGAATTATCTTTATTAGGAGAAGGATCAGCAAAGATAGTTTCATCCACCTCTTGGTCACTACCAACTTCAGTTATCCGAACAGGTATAGTATTATGCCGACTAGACTCAACCTTTTGGCTTGATTCTGATTGTTGTAGATGTTGTTGAGCTTGCAAATCCCTCATCTGTTGTATCGTCAACTCCATCTCTGTTTTTATTTCAGCTCTGATCTCTTCTCGTTGCTTAGCCAAATATTCTTTCAACATTTGGGCTAACTGATCAGGTGTAATTATGAATGATTCACTCGCTTGTCCTACACTAGACATCGTATCATCAGAAGCAAGTGCAGAGTTAGTATCTGAAAGTTTATCTTCTGAAGATATTCCTTCATGAATCCTCTTATAATCTCTACGACAGTTGGCTCTTAACTATAATTGTGACATCTTTTGAGAAAGACCTCGACCAAGCCTTCCTCTTGGAGAGAAATTAGGATCAGAATTGATGGCATGTTGTCTTCTTCTATTTGTCATATTAATGGTAATTTCAGGGAATTCATCCTCTTGAACAGTAGGCTTCTCACGGAAACATCCCAGCTTAATCTTTGACATTTCTGTGGAAAGTTTCTGGAATACAGAAACTCTTAGCGAAACAGCTTTAGAGAAACTACATTCAGACAACACTACTTTAATAAGCCTCTCACATACACAATGAGGACTTGTTTCTTGAATAGTCATCTTCCGTGATTTGTTTCCACCCTTAGTTTGATAGTACAGCCCTTCAGTATGGTGACCAGAGCAACCTATCTTCTGTTTTTGTGTTTGAACCATGTTGACATACCCAAGATAACTTATCATCGCCTCTGAGAGATCCAAGGTTATATGTTTAGATCCACCCCCTTGCAGGCATGGAGTCTTTACAGGCCCCAAATGAGAGGAAAAATGGAGTTTTCCCCTCCTATGATTGCTTTGTCCTGATAGGAGGATACTTACGACCCCCAGTGTAAGAATTTACTCGGTGTTCATTCACTGGACCCAAGTGTTCTTTGACTGGAGCTTTGCCTCGATCATCAGGTAAAGGACTAAGCTGATCCACCATTGTGATCTTAAATTTTGACAGGTCGGGATCGACCCATGGTTTCACTGGTGACGTAGAAGATGAGGTTGTAGAAGACGGACAAGGAATGAATATTGATAGAGTCGAAGGAGAGGCCTTGGAAGCTTCCCTTTGGCCGAGACAGATACAACTATCTCGGATATGGCTCCTTTGGCCGAGACACTTGCAAGTGTCTTGGATATGGTTCCTTTGGCTAAGACACTAGCTAGTATCTCGGTTGAAGGGGATAGCCTCCGAGTCTGATTTTTGCGTGAGTTTAGACTTCAAAATCCAAACTTCGTAGTTCTTTGGTGATTCTTTGGCTACCATTTCCTTCTTCTCTTCTTGTGTTTGTTGATGATGGGTATGAGAGGTGTTTGCACGATGCTTTTGTATGCGTTCTTTGAGGGTTGAACGAGCCCTTTTGATGAGAGTACATTCCTCCATTGTAAGTTTAGCAGAGGTATGAGTGGTTTGCCGTTGAGACGATTGGACCACTTGATGTTTCCTCAACTCTAGGTCCGCGTAGTAGCGAATCACGTCGGTTTGTTCCAAGGCCTTAGCCATTTGATAAGCGCAGCACTGATGTTGTCTCTGACGAGCCCTCTTTATCAGTGCTAGTGGGCTTTGATTCAATGACTCCTTAATTGGAGAAGAGTCATTATGGGCAGAGGTGTTGCGAGTAAAATCCTTAGCAACAATCGGATGAGAGTCTTCACCCATAGCATTGGACGAAGTTGAAAATTTAAAAACCTTCTTCGAAGTCGAAATCTTCCTACATTTGTGAGGTAAGGAAGATTTTGCAGATGATGAAGACAAATACTCCTCAAACTTCACTTGGTCGAATTCGTACTCGATAGTGAATTCAATCGATATCTTGATCATCTACGACATGACGATCTCGACAGAGAGACCGTTGGCTCCCACTGTGGTCGCCAGCGTGTTTGCGTCAGAAATTAGTTTATTTAATAAACTCATTACAACTCGTTTATCCAATACAATGAATTCTGAGAAACAAATCTTTTTATAAGACTTATCGTTACAAACAAACAACTTCCTAGAAACACACGCAGGATTGTTTTGGATCGCTTCTTGTGTGGGATCTTTGCCTATGCCAAGGATGTGTTAGCCCATGGACCTCCGAATCACAGATTTAGATTGAATCGTGAAGGCTATTTAGGAATTCTTGCTTCATTTATAAGTAAGAAAAGAAGTGAATATCTTATCGAGGTAAGATGAACACTCTTCTTAAGATCAAGTCAAAGCTTAGATTTCAAGGAATTATAAGAACTCTGAAAAAGGCTTGTACGTAATGAAGACTCTCTTTCTTGCTTGAAATTCCCCAAATTGTTCAAATCTCTCTGCTTACTCTGCTTAAAATGCTCTATCCTCATCAGTGATGGTCATATGGGGGTATTTATAGCCCTTAGGAACAATAACTGAAGCCAGAAGTCGAAAAGAAATCCCATCGAAGGATTCCCATTTTTGAGACAGTTACAACTGTCTCCAAAGTGTGAGACAGCTTCTTATTTCTGAGACAATTACAACTATCTCAGAAGCGTGGTCCCATCTTTAGTCATCTTATAACTGCCTTAAATACATTTTAATGCTATTATTTTGAGAGTTATTAACATAATTACTGCTTGTAATGTCCTCCCCACATTCACACATGATCTCTAATAGTTATGGAGCTATGTGGAGTGTACAAATCTTGAGAAAACTATCGTTCAGTTCATCTTAGCTTCTGAGATAGTCACAAGTGTCTCGGAAACTATAGTCTTTCTCATAACTTTCGAGACAGTTGAAACTGTCTCAAAAACTGTGGGTTCCTTTCATACTTCCAAGACAGTTGTATGTGTCTCGGAAGCTATAATCTTCCTTATAGTTTTCGAGTCATAGAAGCTCATTTGACGATGACAAATGCATGAAGTGAGTCGACGGACCGTGTGAAGCAACAGAACTTCAGAATAACCAAACACGAACTGATCGAGAGCTGCGCATCGCTTACAAAAGTTGAAGCGCCCCTCATGTCCTATTTACTCCACATGTGATTCATTTATGGAAGCTTGTATATCTCCTCTTCGGCTTTCTAACGCACTTTGAATCACGTAATTCCGTGTTTGGATAATGAAAATACGGCGGAAACGGACAGAGAGAGTGAAACTACATTCCGGGCCTCGCCGAGACACCCCTTGGTGTCTCGGCCATGCCGAGACACCCAATGGTGTCTTGGTCATGGCTCCCCTTGGTGTCTCGGCCATGCCGAGACACCCAATGGTGTCTTGGTCATGGCTGAGACACCCATAAGTGTCTCGGTCACGCCGAGACACCCACGGGTGTCCGCAGCCCAAAAATGTTGATTTGGTGGTTTTATGCTGGTTTTCTATCGTTAACCACCTAGATTTGTTTCAATTGATCTGATATCATTCAAGAACATGGTTAAGTAGTTACAACTAAAGATAAGATCGAATTGATCATTCTTATTCAAAAACAATGGTCCCTAAGCCTATAAATACAGTCCTATGGCCTTCATTTTTCCGGATCTGGAATTCTCAAGCGTTGGCGAAGCCCTGCTGAACTGAAGACTAAAGGAGCATGAATTTCAGAAGAGAGGAGGAGATCGGATCGAGTTTGTCTACATAAAGAGGAGGAGCTTGTCAGATCTACAGTTCCCGATTCCTTCCCTTGAGATTACCCCGTTGCGGTGATCTCGAGAAGAGTGATTATCTCGCTGTTATCGAGATAATTGCTTCGGTTTCTTGATTCCTTCATGAATCAACGAAGCTCCAGATCTGAACTGATCATTTGGTAGTCCACGGATATCAACATCTCCGTCACAGGCTAAGATCCTATGCAAGCAGCGGAGGATAAACGTCTGTTGCATTTGTTTTGATAAGAGTTGTATTTTTTGTTTTCATTGTGTAAGAGTCTTATAAAAGACTATCTTTTTTTGTTGTCATTGTAACGACTGAAGTTGTAATGCCTACATCAATGAAGAAATCAACTTTCTCCCCAAACAAGCTGGCAACCACAGTGGGAGCCAACAGCCTCTCTGCCGAGGCTGTCGTGACGCAACAGGCGATCAAGATCCTGGTGAACGAAGAGGTTGAATATAAATTAGACCAGCAGAAGTTTGAATAGTATCTCTCTTCCTCCTCTTCCTCCAAATCCACCTCTCCTCGTAGGCATAGGAAGACCTCCTCTTCCAGGAACGTTCACCGAACTTCGGGCTCAAAGATCCAAGATCCACTCACCGCCACTACACTTACACCTCGTGACGTCCCTTCAACGTCCAACGAAGTCAAAGCTGTAGAACTGGGCCTCCCCTCTGCCAAAAAGATAGTTGTGGAAAGAGCGCCGACTCTATCAAAAAGAGTGTGCCAAAGGCAACGCCAACGCCTCACGTGTCAACTGGCTAAGGCTTTGGAGCCAATGGATAGGATTCGTTATGATAGGGATCTGAAATCAAGGAAGCACCAAGAGCAACAACGATGATCAAACAATCCCTCCTCCAAAGCAGAGAAGGATGAATGGGTCCTCGTCAGAAGGACCCACTCTACTTTTGAGGAACGAATGCAGAAACATCATGCATTACTTGCGTACACACGCGTTCTTGTGCGAAAAGCGCAAGAAATGCAGAAGGAAGAGGCGATTAAAAAATCACCCAAACATAACCAAGTGTTGAGGCCGAAGGCGAAGTCAGCGCCTAAGGCAAAAGTGGACAAAGTTACCATTCGGCCTTCGTCAACTTCAGATCCCGTTTCCCCTATCCTTGTACCTCCGACGGAGCCATATGGTAGCATGGATCTCATTAAATTCAGAGTTCTTCTGAAAGACTGCCTTGGTCCTCTCCCCAAAGGTCGAGATAAAGCACCTGTTAAGGAGCGTTTGGGACCATTGAAGCGCTCCCAAACGACCATTCAGACTGGGGGTCATACTAATCCCCCCCCAATAATAACAAAGAGAAAGCCCCTACAACCGACCGCATCGGATCGCAAGTCAAAGTTCAAGAGCCCATTGGTGATTCATGCTCATGGAGGTGTAAATCCAGACGAGTGACTCTTGGAGACGTCAATCAAGCATTATATCCCCAGAAGGAAACGAGTTCGTCTGATGACGATGTTATACCTGGGAGGTCGTGCTAACACACGATGGGTTGCTCTGGTCTTTAGGCCAATAAGTTATACTATCAAGCTGAGGGTATGAATAAGTCTCGGAAGAGAAATACCCGAGAGATGGACTCTCGTTGCCCGTGTGTAAAAATCATCAAGGCAGACAGTGTTGGCAGAATGCAGCTGCCACGGGACTGTTCCTCGGAGTGTCTTAGTATTTGAACGAATCTCTACTAGAACATCTAAACCAAACACCAGGCATTTTCACGGAACAAGGCCAACCGGCTTAGGTGATGAGTTCCCTCGAGTAACTATCAACATGGCTGACAAAGGCAAGTCCTCGAGACACTTTAATCCTGAGCCTTTTGCAGAAGTATCTTAGCGCATAACTTGGCTATGGTCTAGAACTATCAGACCTAGACCCAGGAGGTCATGATCCTCTGATGATGAAATATCAGATGCTTGCTCTACGTTGGCTTCTGACGATATGACATCCAGTATAGAGCAATTTTATGAATAATTCATGATTAATGCCGAGCAAATGGCTAAAATTCTTGAGGACGCTTTAGCCAAGCAGAAAGAGAATTTTAAATTCAAAATGGAAATGACCATGTAGCAGATGAGGGATATGCATAGTTGACAGATCACGGTGCTGGCAAATCAGCAAGGAGAGTCCAACCGTCGTAATAATCCTAATCAAGTTGATAGTGACAAGGAGGCGGACGAGAATACCAACATGGATCCCCCTCCTGTGGATAACAATACTGGGGCTGGCCCCTCAGATGATAACAATATAAAGGAAGACCACGTCACTTCTCCTCGGAATCGCTCAAAGAAAGATACGAGCGATGATAAGAAGATGGGGGACTTGGAGAGGAAAATCAATGTGTTGATGAGCGCTCAAGAAGTAAAGAAGTCCGGAATACCCTGTCCTTACCCAAGAGAGTGGGAATCAATCCCATACCTGGTAATGTTTAATTTGATCAACTTTACGCCATTTGACAAAAAGGGTTCCCCCACTCAGCACTTAATATATTTCAAATCTCATTTGGGAATAATCTCCAGAAATGAGCCCTTGATGGTATGGTCATTCGTCGGCACTCTTCGCAGAGCAGCCTTCGATTGGTATCATCGTCTTAAGCCGGGGAGTATCAATAGTTGTGACGGCATGGAAGACATGTTTCTTACAAATTTCTTCGATGATGATACTAAAGTTTCAATCAGAATGTTGTTTGATGAGAAACAGAAGGATGGAGAGTTGGTGGAGAACTTCGTTAAAAGATTTCGGAACAAAGTGATGAATTATCGAGATCCGGTCAGTGAAGATTTTATCCTCGAGACTTATCACAACAACCTTTCATTAGATATCCTAGAAGCTATGGGAATGGCGCCGTCCAAAACTTTGAAGGACTTAAAAATGAGAGGATAATGAGCTGAACATTTCCTCAAAAGGAAAAAGGCTGAAAGAGGTCAAACAGCGACTAATACTCCGAAGCAGAATTTTGTTCCACGAGGTAAAGGGAAACTCAAGCGAATACGGTGGATACAAACCAGATGTTCAAATTGCAACCGCAACAGCAACAGCAACCACAAAAGGGGCCTCAACAATCATAATTGCAACAGAGGTCATAAAAGGCAAAGATTATCGAACCAAAATTCCCAAAAGTTTATTCTTTCAGGGAGGACGAGGTTCCCGGTCTCTTCAAATACCTCGTGGAGAATAACAAGATCAAGTTACCCCTAATCCAAGATCAAGAAGACACCAAGAAGGTTAACGACCCAAAATACTACACATTCCATAGAGTGGTGCGTCATCCTACCAAGGCGTGTTACGCCCTCAAGGATAAAATCCAAGCGTTGATCGATGTTGTAGTCCTTACGGTGAAATCGGCAAAGGAAAATAAGGTGGGTGCGAATGTCATATCTATTAGCTTCGGATCTGTTCCTTTGAACTGGTTCCAGCCTGAGCCCATGATAAATGTAGCGGTAAAGACCGTCAACGATGATCCTTATAGACAACGCCAGAAAGGACTTGTGCCATACACAACCCTAAATGGTGAGATTATCTGGGTCCATCCTGATCTGATCGAAGATGAACAATGGGCTAGGTTGTCATCTAAGAAGAAATCAAAGGGGAAAGGAAAGTCATGTTATTGAGTTGCAGCTATTCCAGAAGAAAATTATGAAGGAATTCCCACTTTCCCACTCTCTGAAGATGAGCAAGAGGTTTTTGCTACCAGGAGTGGAAATGAGTACCATTTTAAATATCCGAGTGCTTCTGATCAATTGGCTAAACAGGGGGTAACCAAAACCATTCCCTCCAAGACATTAGCAGAAATAGGGGTGGTCACGACTCCCTACGCCCTCAAGGATAAAATCCAAGCGTTGATCGATGTTGTAGTCCTTACGGTGAAATCGGCAAAGGAAAATAAGGTGGGTGCGAATGTCATATCTATTAGCTTCGGATCTGTTCCTTTGAACTGGTTCCAGCCTGAGCCCATGATAAATGTAGCGGTAAAGACCGTCAACGATGATCCTTATAGACAACGCCAGAAAGGACTTGTGCCATACACAACCCTAAATGGTGAGATTATCTGGGTCCATCCTGATCTGATCGAAGATGAACAATGGGCTAGGTTGTCATCTAAGAAGAAATCAAAGGGGAAAGGAAAGTCATGTTATTGAGTTGCAGCTATTCCAGAAGAAAATTATGAAGGAATTCCCACTTTCCCACTCTCTGAAGATGAGCAAGAGGTTTTTGCTACCAGGAGTGGAAATGAGTACCATTTTAAATATCCGAGTGCTTCTGATCAATTGGCTAAACAGGGGGTAACCAAAACCATTCCCTCCAAGACATTAGCAGAAATAGGGGTGGTCACGACTCCCTCGGCACCAGTTGAAAAGACTCAGCAAAAGCTAAAGGAGAAAGAGCTGTTATACCAGGAGGGACAAAATCCGAAGCAGTCTCGATTCAATCAACCGATTGGGAGAGACAAACCGGGGAGCTCGAACACTCCGCAACGCTTCGATATTATGGTGTGGTTAGCCAATATACCAGCTAGAATAACTCTATATGAGCTACGACGTCTTTTGAAGGACACAAGGGAAGAACTACAAGAAGCCTTGGCCAACTCTGATGTTTTCCTGACTCAGATAAAACCATCCCCTGAAGAACCAGAGCCTTCAGTGCAGCATTGCAACCTCACGACACACCACCTTCCCTACATTTCTTTCACCAAGGAGGACATGCAAACAAAGAATTCCAAGCATGACCGGCCCTTGTATTTCACCAAGCACATTGGCTCCAGCATTGTCAACCAGATCCAAGTCGATCCGGGTTCCGCTATTAGCATCATGCCACTTCGATTGATGTACAATCTCAGAATACCAGCCAGTAAGCTGGCCTCCACCAGCACTATGATCTATGGATTCAACACCAGTGGGTCTAGACCATTGGGTAAAATCCGGGTAAAGTGCTAGATTAGAGATTTAAAGTCGGAAGTCATATGCTATGTGATTGACGCAGAGACTTCTTATAACCTACTGTTGGGTCGACCTTGGATCCATAGTAACGTCATGCTATGTGATTGACGCAGAGACTTCTTATAACCTACTGTTGGGTCGACCTTGGATCCATAGTAACGTTATAGTCCCTTCTACCTTCTTATAACCTACTGTTGGGTCGACCTTGGATCCATAGTAACGTTATAGTCCCTTCTACCCTCCATCAGTGTCTTAAATATGTAGATACTAACAATGAGGTTAGGACGATGGTCACGGATAAGCAACAGTTTAAGGGGTTAGAGAATTATTTTACTGACTCTCTTCTCTACGGTGCTAAATCCGATACTGAACCATCGGACCAAGGCACAGACAGTAGAGAAGAAGCTGATACCGAAGCTGGGTCTGATTACAATGGTGGTTTTGTACTTAATAACATTGTACCCATTGTAATTAATCTTGACGATAAAGAATCATCGGACAACAGTTGTAATTGGCAACTTGCCGAAGGAGTAGCAATAAATAATGATTTAGAGTATTCCTTATGTCTTGATAACATCATGAAAGGGTTGTATGATGCCCCTGACTTGTATATGCCACTCTAATCGTCTTGCATGACGAACAAGCATGTGCAAGATTCGTTCGAAATGACACTTGTCATCCCCGCAAGGGCAGGGGGTGAGAAAGAAGTCGTTTATGGTAAAGGGAAGAAATTTTTGATACAAGAACACTTCTTGGAAGAAGATGACGAAGATGATAAACCTGCTCCTCATCTATTAAGATATGACACAAAAGCGCGTAATCTCATGGAGAAATATGGATATGACTTCTCACTTGAGGAAGGCCTTTGTTTTGGTCGAGGTCCACGAGTTCCGCCTCGCATGGCCTATGTACCAAAAGGAAAGCCTAATAATTATTATAGCCACAGAAGAGGCTTAGGCTATGTCTTCTCGTCCGATGACGAGTGTTGCTAGCAAGTCATCGATCAAATAGCTAATAAAGGAAAAGACAGGCATTCTTCCGATTCTTCAACTTGGAACTCCGACACTAGTCTTGGAGAAATGTTCAAGGGACTAATGTCAAATATGACTGCGATCGATCCTATCACAATTGAGGACGATGATCAAATGCCAACCTGGGAAGACCCTTGGGTTCATAACCTGAATATGCACTATAGTGATAGGTTTGAACAAAGAGAACCTCCTATCGAAGACCAAGTAACCCAAGTAAATATGGGTGATGAGGATAATCCAAAACTGATATTTATTAGCGACAGCCTCCCGCCAAATAAGAAAGAAGAGTTAATTGCCCTCATTAGAGAGTACATCGATGTCTTCGCCTGAAACTATGAGAATATGCCAGGACTCGATCCAAATATAGCAATACACCGTCTTAACATTAAGCTAGATGTTAAACCTGTCAAACAACAGCAAAGACGGTTTCGTCCGCAGATCATAGAAGCGATCGAGTCTGAAGTTAAAAAGCTTATTGACTCAGGCTTTATCAAGGAGGAGCAAAACCCTGAATGGCTTGACAATATTGTCCCGGTCCTTAAGAAGAATGGGAAGATCAGGATCTGTATCGATTTTAGAGATCTTAACACTGCATGCCCGAAAGACGATTTTCCTCTTCCCATCACGGATGTTATTATCGATAATACGTGTGGGTTCGAGAGAATGTCCTTCATAGACGGATTCTCTGGTTATAATCAGATAAAGATGCATCCAGATGATGAAAAGTATACTGTGTTCAGAACACCCCTAGGCATTTTCTGCTACACGGTTATGCCCTTCGGCTTAAAGAACGTAGGTGCCATATATCAGAGAGCTATGTCAAAGATTTTCCAAGAGCATCTTCGGAAGACTATCGAATGCTACATGGATGATCTAGTCATGAAAAGTTGTGACAAGAATGACCACATCAAAGACTTGAAGATGATGTTTGACCTGATGTGGACTCATTAATTGAAAATGAATCCCACCAAATCTTTTCTCAGAATGTCTAGCGGCAAATTCCTTGGATTTGTTATCAACACTAAGGGTATTCACATTAACCCTGATAAAGTGAAGGCAATTAATAAGTTGTAACCCCTAAGAAACCTTAAGGAACTTAGAGGATTACAAGGATGGTTGGTTTATATCCGTCGGTTCATCTCGAACCTTTCGGGGAAATGTCAACCATTCTCCAGGCTCACAAAGAAGGGTGTATCATTCATATGGGATGATGCTTATCAAAAAGCATTCGAGAATATTAAAGAATATCTCTCAAAACCCCGTGTACTTGTTGCACCGAAATCAGGCAACCGTTCTTGATTTATGTCAAGGTGACGAGCCACTCGTTAAGTGCATTACTTGCACAATACGATCATAACGGTCACGAACAGGCGGTATATTACTTGAGCCGAACCCTTGTAGATGCCGAATCCTAGTATCCGATGATTGAAAGGGAGTACCTCGCCTTAGTATTCGTGATTCAAAAGATGCGACGCTACTTGGTAGGATAAACTATTTACGTCATTTCCAATGTTAACCCAGTCTGAGTATTCATGATGCAGCCCGCTTTCATGAATTGGCGGTTAGCAAAGTAGGCCATGCTTCTGTCCCAATACGACCTACACTTTAAATAACAAAAGTTGGTTAAAGGACAAGCTATTTATGATCTCATGACAGCTAACCTAACTACGGATACCATCGAAGTATATGACGATCTGCCGGATAAAACCCATGAAGCCAACGTAACTTCCCATCAACAGGTATGGTGTTTGTACTTCAACGGTGCTTCTCGAGCAACTAATGTAGCAAGTACTCCTGGATGTTCTAAGATTTCCTCCGGAGTTTGAGTTTTCTTAGTTTCCCCGGGAAAACATGTGATGCCTCGAGCCTACTCGCTGACCGAGCCGTGCTCAAACAACATAGCCGAGTATAATGCGTTGCTTATTGGACTCAGCTTTATTAAAGAGCTGGGGGTCGAGTACCTTGAATCTTTCGGTGACTCTCAACTGGTAGTTAAACAGATTCAAGGAGAGTATGAGGTCAAAAAACAGGATTTGATACCCTACCATAAGATGGTCGTTGAGATGGCGGAATCATTTAAAGGATTCTTCATCGAATACATCCACGTTTACAGAATGCCTACACGGACACATTAGCAGCATTAGCAGTATCTCTGGCATAGCCTCCAGAAATTAAACAATTTGTTACGGTAAGAACTCACCAGCTCTTCATACCAATCTATGATGTAGACGACGGAGAAGAGGATACTAAAGAAGTACATTCAACGCAAGTTGAGTTTGAGCCACGAGATTGGCGTTTCCCTATCATCGATTATGTCTTACATGGGATTTTACCAGAAGACGTGAAAGAAAGGGACTCAATCCGACGGAGAGCACCAAGGTTCTACTATAATATAAAGAGTTGAATGTTATATCGTTGGGGGTACGATGGTTTACTACTACGTTGCTTATCGACTAAAGAAGCTGAAGAAGTCCTTAAGGAAACACACGAAGGAGTTTGTGGTGCACACCAACTTGGCCCCAAACTTTATGACCGCATCAGAAGAATGGGATATTTCTGGCCCACCATGATAAAGGATGCAGTTGTGTACGTACGGAAGTGTCATGCGTGTCAAATACACGCGAATTATATGCACCAACCCCCGGAGCATCTACACCCTTCAGCCACATCATGGCCTTTCAAAACTTGTAGAATTGACATTGTTGGTCCTACTTTTCCCTCGTCCATCAAAGGTGACCGATTCATCCTAGCGATTACAGATTACTTCTCCAAATGGGCTGAAGCGATTTCGCTCAAAGAAGTAAAGATGAGCAACGTGATTGTGTTCATCAAGCACTATATTATCTACCGATATGGTGTCCCAAGGCGAATCATACACGACAATGGGCCCCAGTTTGTCAGTAACTCCTTCATCAAATTTTGTAAGAAGTTCAAAATTCAAGACATCTCATCGACAGCTTACAATCCCACAGCAAACGGGTTAGCAGAGGCCTTTAACAAGACCATCATAAAGCTTTTATCAAAACTCATGAAAACTAATAAACGAGATTGAAATGATAAGCTCGGCCCAGCCCTATGGGCCTATCGTACCATGGTCTGCATGCCGACGGGATCGACCCCATATTCTTTGGTATACAGGTGTGAAGTCATTCTTCCATTGGAAATTCAAATTCTATCTCTTTGGATCGCTCTTGCAACAGAGTTAACAACCGAAGAACAACATCAGAAACATCTCGAAGAACTCGAGATGCTCGACGAAAAGTACTTAGAAGCTCAACAACACATTGAGTTCTACCAAGCCTGAATTTCCCGAGCTTTTGATAAAACATTCGACAATGGAGTTTTAAAGAAGGAGACTTGGTCTTAGCCATCCGACGGCCCATGATCCATAATTCTAAGAAGAAAGGCAAATTTGAACCCAAATGGGAGGGGCCGTTCGTAGTAGAGACAGTCTACTCGAATGGCACATTTTGCCTTATTACCAAGGAAGGCGCTCGGCTCATGATGCCGATAAATGGGAAATTCCTAAAAAAGTACTACCCTTAGTACGTTTGGGATAACCCATGTCATGAGAAGTTCTCGAAAGAATACTACGTGGGGTATTCTTAGGGATAACCCGGTAGTTACAAAAGGGATAAGTAAGAAATCCCTGTTTGGACTCTGAATGTCCTTAATGATGGAATCTATCTCATTTTCGAGATTAAATTCACCAACTTTCATGAATAGTTTTATTGAGACAAGATTCGATCACTTTGATGAATCAATCTTCCCTCACAAAATCCCCACTGGTGTTTGACAATTCATAATCTTTCACCACCAATTGACGATGAGTCCACCAAAATTCTTATCGGTTAAATCCATTCAAACCATCGCCGTGTTTGTGCATTTAACACTCGTGTTATTAAAACACTAACACGACACCCTTTCCGCCAATCTTTGGTAATTTCAAACTTTGTGTGTTAAGTACTGATCACTTGGCATTGAAATCCTCCATCGAGTGGCTAGTACAAATCAGCATTTTCACTGTTATCTGTATTCCACTACGACTGCTTTCTTGGTCAAACTTATAAAAGTTAGGGCCAAAACCAAAATCCCCTCTCGATTCCTTCCATGAACGAGAGATCCATTTTTAATTGAGCAATCAAACCTATAAAAGTTAGGATTTCCTCAAACCCACTCGACCAAACCTATAAAAGTTAGGGTCAAAGTCCGAATTTTACTTCGATAAATGAAGAGCTCTTTTCAGTTTAAACAACCAATCCTATAGAAGTTAGGGTTGCTTAAATCTTCCTGATTCTCGGAGTGGAGATCCCACTCTTAGTTTTATCTTTCTAGATTCTTAAGATGGAGATCCCACCTTGAGTTTTCCCTGCAACTAGAGATAGGGTATAAAATCCTTCCTCTTTAGTTTTGGGAGATAGAATATAAAATTCTTCATCTCCCACTCCAGGTCTGTCTTTACCCTTAGAAAAGACACATTTCTCAACTTCAAATTCGCGCACTTCATGCACGGGGGATTTTATCTCAAACCCTAAAAGAGAGATAAGCCTGCATCTAACATATACTGCCGGTTTAGTCTTTCACCGAATGAAAAGACACCAGAATACAAATCTGGGGATTTTTATCCTGAATCCTAAATAAGGATGAGTCAGCGCCTAACACGCGTTGCTGGGTAGTCTATTCCCGTGACAAAGATAGTGTCAATGTATTCAATATCATAGTGTCAAGTCTAAGAGAATTCATTCTTTTAACACAACGTTACATGCGGAACGAACCTATACAATCTGCATGCTAGCCCGATTCAAACGGTAATCGGTAAAGACACATCAAATCTGTTGAAGGCTGAGGATTTGCTAAAAATCTTAAATCTGCATCTAACACATACTACCGGTTTAGTCTCTCACCAAATGAAAAGACACCAGAATATAAATTTGGGGACTTTTATCCTAAATTCTAAATAAGGATGAGTCAGTACCTAACACGTGTTGCCGGATAGTCTATTCCTGTGACAAAGACAAAGTCTATATATTCAATATCATAGCATCAAGTCTAAGAGAATTCATTCTTTTAGCACAAAGGAATGGACCTATACAATCCATATGCTATCCGATTCAAACGGTAATCGGTAAAGGCACATCAAATCCGTTGAGGGCTGAAGATTTGCCAAAAAATCCTATGAGCATTGTGCCCACTTGGTTCACAATCAACAAAGAGAAATCATGATAAAAGATGAGTATACTAAATCAAATACTGGGTCTATACTAATAGGTCAAGTCAAGGCATACAATAATAAAGCTCATTGGCCCGAACGCAATCGGCAACTGAGAATGTGAAGTTCTAACCTAGAGAGCTTATCTACATAATCCTGCTCAAGCTCAGTCTGTAGATCAGCCCGGACAGAATCTTCAGAGCTACTCAAGATCTTTGTGGCTTCACCTTTTAGCTTTATCAATCTCTGCTGTGCAGATCCTAGTCTCTCCAGAATCTGTCCGCGAGAACTCTCTAAGCCAACTAGCTCATCTGCAATGATAGCGTCGGACTCCTCAGCATACTTTAGGACTTTCTTCAGCCTGGCTATCTCTTCACGGTTAGAATCTAAAGAACTGAGTAACTCGGCTCTATCTGTGTCCTTCCTTGCAAGACTAGCCATCATCTGTGCGATAGAACTCTCATGCGACTGAAGCTCGCTACCAATAGAATATATGAGGTCACGCCAGTGTGTCAGTCTATGCTCCAACTGAGAAGATACAAAGGAAGATGCCCCACTAGCCTTCAGCTCCTCTAACTCTCGGAATTCACACTCCAGAACAATAAAGTCAGCAGTGAGAGAATCAGCTAACTCAGGATATCCCTCCTCTCTAAGCATCACACTCCAGAACAATAAAGTCAGCAGTGAGAGAATCAGCTAACTCAGGATATCCCTCCTCTCTAAGCATCGACATGTATCGGGCAAGAGAACGCAGTGAGAGAATCAGCTAACTCAGGATATCCCTCCTCTCTAAGCATCGACATGTATCGGGCAAGAGAACGCCTAAATTGATCAAAACAATATCCCTGATGAAGAAGCTTCTCAATCATTCCGTCAAGGAAGTTGACGAAATAACCAAGGTCCACTCGAAAAATATCCCTGTTGGGATCAGGATCAGCTAAAAGTGCTAGGACACGCTCATATGGAGATAGTAGAGACCCTACAAATAATTGTGAAGAAGGGTAAGAGACTCTAGAATATGGTGGGAAAATCCATAGCGAATTATGAGCATACCAGTACCAATAGAGATCCATTCAGTTTGAGGTCCTATGCTAGGCTCCGTCAATCCAATCTCAGTAGGCTCGGGAATGGTAGCAGGCGTGATCATCGATGGTATATCGACTCCTCTAGGTAATTTTGTAATGCCCGTTGGGTTTGGAGAAGATACACCATCGTCAGGCAAACTAGAGATGCTAGGAATCGTAGTCGTATCAGTCATGATGGCTGGTCCTATGATTACAATTCTTTATTAGTCAAACAGAGATTTGGACATAAGAAAAGAATGATGATGGAGGGGATTACATGCATACCTGCAGATCCACCACCCTCTGGTAAACTAGGAAAACCAGAAATCATATCTGTATCAGTCCCAGTGGCTGGTCCTATGATTAGAACTCTCTATCAGTCAAATGGAGGTTGCGACAAATTATAATATTAGAGATTAGATGTATACCTACAGATGAACCACCCTCAAGGGATGGTCCTGTAACCTCTCTGGTAGCCTACTCTGCCAACATCTCAACAAGCAATCTAGTGTCGGATCCCAAGAAACTCGGTGCTGAGACATACATGTGTTCACTGAATCCTCCAAGATCCATACCATGAAAAGTCTCGTCCTCAACCGGTCTCTCTAGCGTGATGCCCAAACAATAGTTTAAGTGCTGGATATATATAAAAAATGAAAAGAGGAAGAAACTCAGATTTACCTGCGGTAGTGGTAGAAGGCTCTCCAGCCCCAATATTCATGCCCGCATTCTTCAATTTGTCTAAAAGAGAACAAAGTGTGGAAGTGATTAAAGGGGGAACAAATTCTGAATTGCCTAACTCCTTTAACTACTACTTGAATAGTGTATTACCGAGGTTAGATATACCTGGGCATGGAATCCTCGGTTCAACACTATCAGCCTGCGTAGCATCTCTGTTTGCTTCAACATCCATAGGCTCATCACGAATAGCATCGCACATTTGCTGCACAAAGCTCGAGCTATCCAAATGGCCAGGATCAGAGAATACAGAGTCGGGCGCATCGCACATTTGCTGCACAAAGCTCGAGCTATCCAAATGGCCAGGATCAGAGAATACAGAGTCGGGCGAAAGTTCACCTCTGTCATGGCTTCTTGAAACATGGAACATGATTAGATTCATGGAATCCAAAAAAGCACTATTTTAAAGTAGTAAAGATAGTAGAGCATTACCTTCTTCTCCGCCAGTAGTACCTCGTAACTCTGCTCCGCAGGAGCGTTGACCAATATGCGACTTATGAGCGGTCTTCTTCCGTTTTTGAAGACAAATCCCTATAGGACCAGCAGGTCGCTTATGCGTAGACTTAGTATGTATCTTAACCTGTGCAGAAGCCTCGGCGCTGGGCCGTGATCTCGCATAACGAAAAAATAAGGGGCTCGTGCTCGTCAACCATCCTACCTGGAGTGACAAGAGTCATCTTGTTAGGATAAGTAAATAAGACCTTTCGTTCTAACTTTTGAAAAGCCAGTCGAGATCTAGAAAGGGTATAGCGTTGATGCCAATGAAAAATTATCAGATCCATTAATTCCGAATAGAAAGAGTCTGACAGACTTGTATCAGATTCTTCTCCGTCAGTATCCATGTCTATAAATTCTTCCTCAGAAGTTTCATCCTCATCATTGATAAGAAGAAGCTCTTCATTATCCTCCATCTTGTTTCTGCCGGAGCGGGAGGGTTTGGTAGGTTTCTCCCCCCGCTTCTTTGAAAGCTCAGCCTTACGAGCAGCCTTGATAGTAGTTTTAACCAAGTACTCAGCCTCCAAATCTGAGAGGCTCTTCACGTCTAGAAGCTCATTGGAAGAAAGGAGCCACTTGCAGCTGAGGAAAGTAAGTAACGGTTTACGCTTAGCTGAAGGAAGAGAAAAATAGGCTCCAGTACAACCCATCATAGTCCAAAGCCATGCTCGGACGCCATCAATAAGACCCCCCCCCCCCCCTCGATCCTCAAGCCTCGGCTCGGGTTCCCAACATATAGTTGATCGTAACCAAACTAGCGAGCAAAATAGCACGGAAGATAAAGCTCTATATGGCAACGACCCTTCACCCAAAGGACGAGATATCCAACGCGGATGTTCACCAACCAACGGAAGCAACTAGTGTCAAGAGAAGTCCGACTAGACTCTGATTTCTCCTCATCAATCAACATGTCATCATAACGGACCGAGAAGTGAGGAAAACACTTGAAGAACTCCCAGCTCTTACGAACTTGAAGCTCTCGTTGTACATCAGTGAATGTCTTCCCAAACCACTTGCTCCTCTCTAACAGCTGCACAAAAGGAACGGAGGCATCAACGGTACTAAACGCCGACATCAAATCAGGGCGGTGAAGAACGAGCCACGCCATCAAGTATGTATACGGGAGCTCAACCTTTACAGAAATAAGTTCGGTCGACAGTTCAGAACCCACATGTGTAAGACCATCGACCAAATACCTAAGCCCACAATGAATGCCGGCAACCATCGTCGGAAGCAGGGAAAGTTCCTTCCCGTGAGCTAAATGAACGGCGAGGAGGAGAACCTCAATAGGTAAGGCGTCAAAAAACTAATATGAAATGACGTACTTCTTCAACCAGAGGGTGAGATTGTTAGATATAGGTGCCCTGCAGGCAATTATTGTATATTGTAACAGGACCTATATGTATATAACATC
>NC_033798.1:30282997-30287592 GCF_001876935.1 Asparagus officinalis
GCAATTTCCATTACTTCCATAGAAAAAGAGTCTATTATAGAGTGAATGTGTTCTGATATGAAATGACTCATCTATGAGCATGCATGACATCATTCAAAAAAATGATTATCAAGTGAGTATGGCAATGAATCTTTATGAATCATTACATTTAAACATGATGTATAACATTGCTCAAACCATTTACCACTAACTGACTTCACGATTCTGACTCATATACATGTGTGGATTCATAAATGAATCACAAAATTATTTCATAATACAATATTCATAAATACGGTTATAGTCTTTATTCCCAATTCTTAACTAATACACTTATTATGACCATATAAATCAAGAGTGACCAAAATCAAGCGTGACCAAAGTCAACTAGTTGACTTAAAAATTAATTTTTATCGCGGAAACTGGAATTTCCTAACATTAGCAGTTCTGATTTACCATTATACTACGTTTATGGTATCCGGAAAAGACAAGAATCATATCATGCGTCACAATCCTACGGCATCACTCCATTAACATGTTTTCATAGGATTCAATACGCGCTCTGGGTGACTCTAGCCCAATTAAAAAACTCAGTAGGCATAGTAGTGGATCTTCCATTAAGTACAAAGAGGTGCTAGCTACACAGAAGACCACCCTGGATAATTGTATTAAAGAGTTGCCCAGTGCTATCCAATTTTGAATACAGGACCACTCAATGATAATCATCGTCCGGTCTCTTACGTCAAACCATGTCAAACTATGGAGCTTTGGGATTGGAAAAACTGTCACCTAATGCTTGATTAGTGTTTATTGATATTAATATAACCATAGATCAACTGGACACTCAGTCTTATCTTTATTCACCTGCCAGGATCCAAGGTATGTTATTAAACATCTTATGACATACCCTATATCGAGAAGAAATCCTTCTTTTGGGATTCAATATCTACTATGTCGGATGTACCAACAAGAAGTTATGCACATTCAATAAACATGTGGTTAGTAAAAGTTAATTACATCTTACTGACATATAGTATTCATATGCCTCACTTAAGACTATAGTAATATCACTGGAGACTTCTATTTACCAGTTAAGCTTATATACCACTTAGAGCTTTCGGTATGTGGAACGTATAGATTCCAACTTCATTCACCTAATGAGTCAGCCTGATTTACTATCTAATCTTCGGTGAGGGTTATTTAAGTTATGCGTCCACATCACGCATGATCTACCAATAGGAAGAAGTTTTCACAAACATACATTCTCCGCGCGATACTCTGAATCAAATATTGAAAGAAATCAAACGAATTTAGTGGATACACATAGTTCTTAATAACTCAAAGCCTGATGAATGTCTTAATCCTCAACACTTCATCAACTGGAAACATTTAGATATACGTGTACCATTAGATCAGATCTCATTACGATCATATCCGAAATTCTGATAGTCTAGTATTATTCTAAGGACATTATCTGCTATATATTCTAAAACAGATCGAAAATTGACCTTAAAATAGCATATCTATCATTTTACAGATTCTCTATATCACATAGAGGTCTCTGCTTACAATATACAATAATTGCATGCATGGGCACTATACTCTTAACACTCCCACTTGCACTAAGCAATTATCAGTATCTAGATACCCATAGCACTCAACAAGTTTTCATCAATTCGTGAGCGAGCAATTGCTTTGTGAAGGATCTGTTATATCTTTTTGTCTACTCTTTTCAATCATGATACCACCGGCGATCAACTATCTCCTGATCAAGTCCTTCCTCAATGTGCTGGATCTTATGGAATCGTCGGTTCCTTTGGCAGAGCTATTAGCTCAGCATTTTATCACCGATACAAGGTACTGATCTTAATGTCGGGAACAATTCCAGCTCTTTAAAGACTTCCCTATCCAGACCAGTTCTTTGCTGCAATCATTAGCTGCAATGTATCAGCTTCCATAGGTCGAGTTGTATGTTATCCTTCGCCTTGAAACTTTTCCAAGGGGGTTGAAGAAGTCCCTCTATTGAGTGAAAACATATTTTCCTGGATTACAGGGACTTACTTATCATCGTATCCCGCCCCTTCTGAAAAGCTTTGAGTTTCAGGAAAAAAGCCGCCATCGGGAGGTATTTACGATAATCAAAAAGTAAACTTCTGCTGTTTAATCTTTTTTAAATATGATTGATACGCATATATGATTCTTCCGGATACACATAAACGGTTTATGTATATCGGTGAAAAATCAGTAATGCTAGGTCCTTAGTGTATGGTCTTTTGAGCGAAGGATGTCAATTCAGTATGTTTGCCTCTATAAAAATTTAAACAAGCTTATTTTTAGTCAACTAGGTGACTTTGGTGCGAGAAAGTTGTGACTACACCATTAAATTCGGAAGCAAGTCAACTCAATATAGAATCTTGGTATTCTTTGCCGTCAAAGTCCTGACTAATAGTGACTAATTTGAGTGCTAATATAACCAAGATATGGGATCGTGATGCCTTTTTAAAATAATATCTAGAAGGTAGAAATAGCTCCATTAGCCCGGTTTATTTTTCCTTTTATGAAATATTGTATTTTAGTTGTTTAATAATTTTTTTCAGGCTGATTCCTCAGTGTTGAGAATTATTGAAATTATAAGCAGCAGTAGACCATGAGGATTACTAAGTGAGGATTCGGAATGAGATGGAGTCTCATTAGCATTTGTCCTGCACGGATGCGATATATTTTAAATAGCCACGGTATGTGTTTTAGAACACTGTTTAATCGATTCATTAAAGATGAGGGTAATCTAAATGCAATTGCGCATGAGAACATTCACTCTGATTTAAACCATCATATTTATTTGATGATCATTTCTTCATTGACTCATAAGTCCTGATGAGTCATAATATCACCCTACTCCAGATGATACATTTTAACCATATCACATCGTTCAAAATTATTAAATAATTCGTATGACTAGCTAATTAACTTTAATGGAAAGGTAATCCGGTGTTAATGCGGTATGTCAAAAACAATTAAAGGGGAAAATTGGCTAAGTCGTTATTGTTTTCCATAAGAGAATAAAAGAGCAGCTCTCCTCATTACTAAACTTTAGCAATCTTTTATGGAGTAAGATGGACTAAGCAATTAGTAGAGATTTTTAAGAACCCGCGGTAAACATAAGGGTGGATATCTTGCGCTTGTTGTCTAAGAAGACTCACCATCTTTATCATAGCTCACTTTGAAGACTTGGAGATCCACTACAAGGAGATTTTCTACATAACAAGGAGCAAGAGTAGAGGTTATTCGCATCTGTTCCATCGAAGCTCGCTTACGAAAGTATGCACTATTCTAACTCTTGTATGCTCACCTTAATAATAAGGATCATGCTTAGCATTTAATTAGACGCATCCATGATGAATATTCCGAGCCTTCTCTACCATGTTAGTATTTTTGTACATACATGTCTTCCGCTGTGTATTATGCATGTAGACATAGCACGATTTCCTTCAGAGATAGCCCGCCAATAGAGTCCTAGGCCGAATCGACTTCTGGACATGACAAAGGAATGTTCGAAACTTGGTCCCCATAGGGAAAGCTCCCTCAGCGCCAGCGGTAGTAAAGGAACAAGCTTCGGCCCTCTCAATTAACCCATTAATGGAATAAGGTGTCAAAGGGGCCAACTCACAAACAGCCTCGCCCGAACTGCTCTCCAAATACTGGAATAAATAATCAGCGAACTGCTTCAGACTGATCTGCCTCTTCCTCTTCACCAGAGGACTCACTTTGATTAGAGATGTGTGATAATGACACATAAGGTCCCAAAGCGTGTCGTACATACCAGGAGAATCTTTCTTCAGCCACTCTAACTGTAGGTTTGAGGGAAAGTACTCCTGATATAGATGGTCCCCCATCGGAAGACCAAAACTTTGTACATCTCATGCAGGGCTAACCCCAACTCTCCACTACAAGTTAAGAAAGTGTTACTATCAGAGATATATGTCTCCAATAATGCTAGGAAATGATGGTTGCAGACCGAGAATCCATACATGGTGGCTCGTATGGGAGCATACAACCCACTGTATTTCAGATCACTCTCCTAACGTCCCAAGACGTAACTGGTCATACGAGTCCACCATTTTTTGGATGGTGAATAGGCCCAACCAAAACATCTGAACTCTGTTGAAGGTAACTTCCTCCCTGTAGGCATATAAAATTGCTTATAGGTCCCTTAGCTCAGCTCGGCACGAACCGACAAACCAACGAGGCGACGAGATCGACGAATCGCACGCAAGGAACGGAATACATCCATTCGCGTGCGGGATCAAGCCAAGTGTTCAAAGAGTCAACGAGTCATCCAACCGAAAGCGGACTCGAACGAATCACGATCGAATCAAGATCAGTTTCGGACTCAGACTCAGAAGTGGATTTACTGCCTAATCAGGATCCGGACTTACTGCCAAATCTGGAATCAAGTCAACGAGTCGTTTCTAGGTCAATCAACCACACAACAGAAACACAACCGAATCAAGTCCAGATCAACAACGAAGCACAGAACCGGACAACGGAAAAATGACGGAACGAACAACACCCGGAGGGGCTCGGCCGAAACCGAGCCACCTCAAGGTGGCTCGGCC
>NC_033798.1:30287632-30288903 GCF_001876935.1 Asparagus officinalis
CGGAAAAATCGGCAAAACCCAAACACCAAAGGGGACTCGGCCAAAACCGAGCCACCTCTGGGTGGCTCGGTGGCCGAGCCACCTATAGGTGGCTCGGTGGCCGCCGAGCCACCTAGGTGGCCGGCCACACTGTGCCCAAGGCACAGTGAGGGTAGCCTATAAATAGGCCACCCCCTTGTTCATTTTCAGGGGTTGGAAACTTTGGAGAGAGGCGAAGCCCTGCTGGATTGGAGACTCAGATCCAAACAAGATTCAAACTTTAGGACTTCAAGGACTTGCTCATCCAGATCTGGTGCTCGGCGACCGTCAACGCCAAATAAGGCAGGTGTTCGAGAGGACCAGATCTCAGATCTACGCGTACGAACTCCGGATCTAGGCTTGGTGAAACAATCCTCCCCGGCTATTATTTCCTTGGTAAAATAATACCCGTTGTACTGCGTAGATCCGACCGGATCTAGATCGCGTGGTGGTCCACGGCAAACAACCCCGGCGCAGGCAAAGAACCCACAAAGCGAGCGACCGCAAAACAGGAGCTCGTGATTCGTTCGACACAAAAGGAGAAAAGTTGTAATCTTTGTTTATTTTTATTTGATTTTCGTTGTAACCGGATCTTATAAAAAGACCGGATCTTTGTAATCGATAAACTGTTACAAGAGTGTACAATGGAATCATTAATGAAGAAAGCAACGGTTTTTCCCGCGAACAGCTGGTGCTATGCGATAGGGTGCACGGGATATCGGGGTTGTGCCCGACTGCAACTCAATACAAAACTTAACCTCTCTCACAGGAGGTAACTCAGGTATGTCCTGAAAGACATCCTGATAATCCGAGACAACTCTAGTCTCCAACAAATCAGAACTCTGATCCCATCGCATCACCTCATCGATGAACGCCAGAAACGACTCCGCAAAACGGTTGCCCTGAGAAGTGGCCACAATCATCTCGGACCCATCGAATGCTCGCAATTTAACTGTCTTGGCAAAACAGTCAATACTAATATGGTAGGACGACAACCAATCCATACCCAAAATGACATCAAACTCGGACATATGCAAAACTATCAGATCGACTATGAACTCAAACTCGTCTAAACTGATAATACACCTCCTACAAACGCTCTCCAAAAGCGATACCTCTCCTAGAGGGGTGGAAACTGATAAAGGGGTGTCTAAAGGATGAGCTATAAGCTGGAGTCTAACCATGAAAACATACGAAATGAAAGAATACGAAGCTCCCGAATCAAAAAGAATACGGGCGGGAAAGGAATTCAT